>NC_142109.1:36352500-36652500 GCF_056152115.1 Neolamprologus brichardi | reverse complement strand
TTGTCTTCGATCTCCTTTATGAGCTCCTGCAGGCGTCTCACAACAGACTCCATCAGAGCCGCGAGGACCTGAACACCTTCTGCTTTCTGTCTGTCTGCAGCATCTTTACTCATCTTCACCGACTCTTTGATCTCCTGAATCTTCAGTCGTCTCTTCTGGATCATCTGCTGAATCTCAGCCTCTGTCTTCTCCAGCTCTGCCTTCTTTCCTTCATATTCTTCTCTCAGAGGAACAAACTCGTGGTTCTTGTGATCTAAAACAGGGCAGAGCATGCAGACACATGTCTGGTCGGTCTTACAGAACAGCTCCAGATGTTTATCGTGCTTCCTACACATCCTGCTTTCCAGGTTCTCCACAGGCTCAATCAGCTGATGTCTTTTCAGACTTGTAGCTGTCAGATGAGGCTCCAGGTGAGTCTGACAGTAGGAGGTCAGACACACCAGGCAGGACTTCAGGGCCTTCAGTCTGGTTCCAGTGCAGACGTCACAGGGAACTTCTCCTGGTTTGGCAGCTTGTTGCTCTGAGCTGCTGCTGCTGGCTTTCTGCTGAGCTTCACGTCTGAACTGAGCAACCATCTCAGAGAGCAAAGTGTTTACCCTCAGCTGAGGTCTGCTGTTGAAAGTCTCCTTACACAGGGGACACTGGCAGCTGTCATTAACATCCCAGTGCTGAGTGATGCACTTTTTGCAGAAGTTGTGTCCACATGATGTGGTGACCGGATCAGTGAACACATCCAGACAGATGGAGCACAGAAACTGATCTTCAGACTGCAGATTGCTGGCAGCAGACATGTCTGCACCCTGAGAACAGAAGTCAAGGTATTAAAAATCAAACTCTAATTAAAAATATATTTTTTATGTGGTTTATAGTATAAATGCAACAAAGTTCAAGCACCAATAACAGAAAACACAACTACAACAGCACAGGTGCAGAATGAAAATAATCACTGACAGCACCAGTCACATGTGCGCACAAAAATTAAAGAGTGAAAAGTTATACTACAATTGAATAGGTTTTTTTGTGTGGACGTGGTTTAGAGATATCAAAGTGTGACCATGTCAGTGACTTGGCTCCAACAAATTAATTCACTCATTCATAGGCATTCACAGCACTTATATTGTTCCACTTTTTTTTTATGTTATAGCCTTAATCCAAAAATGGATTAAAATCATTTTCACATGAAAATTCTACACACGATACTCTGTGACAAAGTGGAATAAAGCCAAATTGTGAAAACAGGTGTAGGTCACAATCAGCCAAGGTTTCAGGTGAACCCATTGTGAGACCTAGCCCCACCCTATCATGTGATTTCCTGAGAACAAATGGTCCAGGATGTGAGTGAGCATTAAGGCATCTGGGAAGGATCTCAAAACTGGATTATTATTATTATTATTCTGCCCACAAAATTTTGAGATATGCCTACCAAGAGATAAGACAATGTTTTTCATGTTGTCTCTGATATGTGAATTGGATTTTTGTTGAAAATAATTGACCGCAAAACTGATTATATTCACAGGGATAGTGATACCCCCACTCCCACCAAAAAATAAATAAAAATAAAAGTACATTTAAAAAAACAAAACAAATAAAAATAAATATCAGTGTCAAGCTGAATGGGAAATTACCTAAACTCATGTCTTACTATCCCAAAATGAGTGTGACAGTAGACAGAGTTCATCTAAAAGTCTGATAGAACAGAATGTTAATATCTTGAAGTATTGATAAAAAACAAACAAACCTTACAAACACAGAAATACAATATTTAAAATATGAGAATCTGTGATGCGGATTTTATGCAATTGACCCAGGAACACCTTAAGTGTTTGTTGGAGGTCTGATTGTGCTGAATCCAGAAAAATATAATATATAACTGTATCAGGCACAGTCAGTGTTCTACATTAACAAGTATACGACATGGCTGTACATGCTTCTTACAATTAAAAACATGAATAAATAGACTCATGACGCATAAACAAAGTATTAGGTAATGGATCTTTTGAGAGATACACTTCTTGTATTCAGCTTGGACCACATTGTGCCTTGTATAATTTGTTTGTTTTTGTATATACAGACAAATTTTTCTTTTTAGTTATTTTTGTCCTCTTCTCATCTGTCCTTTGCAGATACCTGATTAATGAACCCCAAATATCAGCATTTTATAGTTTTATAATGTGTGAAACCAAAATAGATTATAAATGTTAAAATGTTAAAACAAACCTGAAGTCAATTTAGTGTTGCCTCCTGAAACAGTAAGTATAATCTTCTGTACTCACCAGTGTTTGGTAGAAATGTTACCATGCCACTTTTAAAGCTCCGACTTTAGTGTTCCTGCTCTTACAAACTCAGATTCTTTGTATCTGAGTTACGTATCTGAATGCAACATGAGTAAACATGACTAACAGGTACCTCTACATTCCAGTTAGGGTTGGGCAGGATAAAAGACAACCATAGTTGGCATAAGTACAACCATTCTGTCCTTAAGTGGAAGTACAAATACTACTGTTAAAAACTACTCCAGTAAAAGTTGAAATACTGATTCAGCTTCTTGTCTGAAGTAAAAAAGTACAGGCTCTGAAATCTACTCAAAACAAAAGTAAAAGGTAGCTCTTTGGAGGATGTTTCTATTTTTGTGCAAAGCTAACTGAAACTTAAGGATAAAATAATATCAGTAGATGGGAATAGAAACTTCAGTCTAACTTTTTTATTCTAATTAAACTCAGCTTGAAACAGAAGAACAAGAAGGAAATTTTAAAAATATATATTTCTATTTAATGAGTAAGATTTTTCATGATAATCTCCCCAATGTGTACAGCTTTTCTCTCAGGTCCAGAACATATTGAGTTTTATTAAATCTGGTTCTTTGATTCTTTTACTGAATAGAGAGAACATGACTTAGTGTGGTCCAAACTTTGTAATTATTTTATTCAATCATCTTCCGGAAGAGAGAGACATTCACAGCCCAAAGCCATTTTGCAGATCTCTAGCTTTAGAAGCCAAAAATGTGTATTATATAGGTGTTATTTTGGTCCTTTACACGTCACACATATTTTCGATAAAAACAACTCCTTCTCGCCTGACTTAGTGTGTGTGTGTGTTACTTAGTTCCGCTTTTTCTGTCTGGTTTCCTGTTCTTAATATATTGCCTCTGCGGCTCTGCACTTCCTGTATTTTTAGTCTGGCTGAGCACTTGGTTTGTGAGTCAAAGCTGGCCTTCCTTTATACAGGCCTTTATTATTAAAATAAATAAAACAATATAATCAGAAAATAAGCACTAAGAATATATATTTATTCCATAACAGTTTCATTTTTAGCTGGGCTCAAACCTTCCTACCAGTTTTCTTTTAATTCAATTCAATTCAATTTTATTTATACAGCATATAAACAACAGCAGTCGCCTCAAGGCGCTTTATATTGTAAGGTAGACCCTACAATCATACATACTGAGAAAAACCCAACAATCATGTGATCCCCTATGAGCAGCACTTTGGCGACAGTGGGAAGGAAAAACTTAACAAGAAGAAACCTCCGACAGAACCAGGCTCAGGGAGGGGCGGGGCCATCTGCTGCGATTGGTGGGGATGAGAGATGGAGTGAGGCGTGAGGTGAAAAAGTGATTCAGGGTTCTTTTGTCTTTTGCGAGCTGAGCAGTTCAGAAAATTGGATCTACAAAGTTCACCGTCGGAAATTCCAGCAGAGACAACAACAAAGAGGCCACGATGGGCTGGAAACAGAGAACTGGACTCTGTTTCTGCTCATCATCATGGCCTTTGTGTGATTATAATTCTGAGAAGGATTTGGACTGTCATCATTTTCCAAGTGGATTACAGATTCTCAAGACTTCTAAGGTGTGGGCTCTATCAAGTAATCCTGCTTTCCTGGTTATTCCAGTTAACACAGAACACACCTTGGGTGCTGGAAGTGCCCATCTCACCACCAAACTCTGTCCCTCCAAAAAACAAACTCAGATCAGCTCAGAGTGAATTAGTCTGATAAGTATAGTTCAAGTGATTTGATTATTGTTTTAATAAAATTTCCTGCAATTAAACTCTAAATTATGGACATTCACTTTTTAACTTTTTGTGAAACAGTAAAGCACTTAAAGTGATAGCACTTTAAAAACACACCTGGTAGACCAAAGTATTGTACAATACAAATATAAATATAGTAATAAAATAGCAGAAACCAGACACAGCAATAAAATGAATAAAAATGTCAGTTACCCACAGAGTTAAAAGCCGGGAAATAAAAACAGGTTTTTAATAAAGACTTGGCACTGATGTAGCCTGTCTAATATGGAGAGGAAGGTTATTCCAAAGCATCGGCACTGCAACAGAGAACGCTCGGTCTCCTCTAAGTTTCAGCTGTGACTTTGGGACCAAAAGCAACAACTGCTCAGCTGACCGAAGGGAACGAATGGGGACGTGGGGCTTCAACAAGTCAGACAAATAAACAGGTGCCAGACCATTTAGAGATTTAGAAACCAATAAAAGGACTTAAAAATAGATTCTAAATTCAATTGGAAGCCAGTGTAGCCAGGCCAAAACCGTAGAGATGTGGTTGAATTTCCTTCTGCCAGTTAAAAATTGTGCCGCAGCATTTTGCACTAGTTGCAAGCGTGACAAAGTGCCCTGCCCAACCCCTATTAAAAGAGAATTGCAATAATCTAAATGTGGAGTAATAAAGACATGAATAACACTTTCCAAGTCACGCTTGGAAAGAAAGGGCTTAACCTTCGTTAAACTTCTCAGGTGAGAGAATGCTGATTTTAACACCCCGTTTACGTAGTCATCAAAGGTAAGTGCAGAATCAATTTTTACTCCGAGATTTGTGATCGAACTCTTTAGTTGGGAAGTCAAAGCTGCAAGATCAACATCTGGAGTATGAGAAAAATGATTTGGGCCAAATAAGATCACTTCTGTCTTCCGATCATTAAAATTTAAAAAGGTTTTTGCCATCCATGCTTTAACATCATTAAGGCAGTCAAGCAGAGGTCGACTTGGGAGACTATCAGAATGACTAAAAGGTAAATAAAGCTGGCAGTCATCTGCATATAGATAGAATGACACTTTGTGTTTTCGGAAAATCGCACCATGAGGCAAAAGGTACAGTGAAAACAATAACGGCCCAAGAATAGATCCCTGTGGCACACCCCCAAAGCAGAGGATGAAGGCACGGACGTTTTCATTAATGAGCATCTGACACGAAAAAACGCAGACATCGCGAGGAAGGCAAGGCAACTGAAGCTCTCATTAATTCACTTTAACAGCAGAAGTATGTACTCTAATTTTGATTTCATTAAGGACTACTTGCAACAATTTTCTCGCCCCTTCAGTGTTATAGCCATCACTGAAACTTGGTTCAATGTTGATAAAGGAATAGATTTCTGTTTGAATGGATATGATTTAAAATACATGAATAGATTAAATAAGGCGGGCGGCGGGGTTGCTATATATGTTCATAACTCTATAAAATATAATGTTGTAACAACTATGTCTATGGCTATTGATGGAATTTTGGAATGTTTGACTATTGAGATCATGAATGAAAAAAAGAGAAATGTTATAATAAGTTGCATATATCGGACACCCAGTTCAAGTATTGACACTTTTTATGAATGGATAGAAAAAATGTTTGCTTCGGTGAACCAAAAATTACTATTCATCTGTGGTGATTTTAATATTGACTTGCTAAACCCAACAAGGTTAAAAGCCATTGATGACTTTACTGACACGATGTACAGCTTATCACTACATCCAACAATAACAAAGCCAAGCAGAATAACATCACATAGCGCCACTATTATTGACAACATTTTTACTAATGTCATGGATTTCCAAATTAATAGTGGCCTGCTTGTCTGTGACATGACTGACCACTTACCAGTTTTTACTTTGTGTGACTGTGATTTTAAAAAAATAAATACCAAGATTACGATAGCAAAGCGAACAATAAATGAAGAAGCAATTCATGCCTTTAATTTCGATTTAGCACAACAAGATTGGAGTTCGGTGTATGAAGAGTCAGATGTGGACAAGGCTTATGACAATTTCCTAGATATATTCACTATGCTGTACAATAAACATTGTCCTGTAAATGAACACAAGACAAAGAAAAAAAAGATAATAAGTCCTTGGTTCACAAAAGGAATTATCAATGCTTGCAAAAAGAAAAACAATCTGTATAAACAGTTCATCAAAGTAAAAACAAAAGAAGTGGAACAAAGATATAAAGCATATAGAAATAAATTGACTGATATTATAAGAACAAGTAAACAACTTTATTATAGAAGAAGATTATATGAAAATAAAAACAATATAAAAGGAACTTGGGATGTGTTAAATAACTTAATCAAACAAGGATCTTCTGGAACATCATATCCTTTCATTGATGCAAATGGTGAAAATCATAATATGAGTAACATTGTAGATGGGTTCAATAAATTTTTTTATAAATGTTGGCCCTGAACTAGCAGTGCACATCCCGTGTCAAAAAAATGAAAATATCAGTAATATAAAATCAAATCCCTTTTCACTGTTCCTCTCAGCTACAAATGAGCAAGAAGTAATAAATATCACATTAAAATGTAAAAGTAAGTCTTCAATGGATTATCATGACATAAATATGTCTGTAGTTAAACAGATTATTCTGAATATTGCTAGTCCCTTAACATATATCTGTAATTTATCATTTCAGTCCGGTTGTTTTCCAAAAAAAATGAAAATTGCGAAGGTAATACCACTATACAAAAGTAATGATAAACACAGTTTTACCAATTATAGGCCTATTTCTCTACTGCCTCAATTCTCAAAAATTTTAGAAAAACTTTTTAATTCAAGATTAGAAAAATTCCTTGAAAAACATCAAATAATAAATGTTGGTCAGCATGGTTTCAGAACGCAAAGAACCACTTCAATGGCGATAATTGAGGCAGTAGAAGAAATTACCAATGCACTGGATAAAAATAAATATGCAGTTGGTATTTTTGTTGATCTCAAAAAGGCCTTCGACACAATCAATCACTCAATTTTATTGGATAAATTGGAAAGATATGGTATTCGAGGGAAAGCTGGTAACTGGTTAAAAAGTTACCTAACGGGTCGGGAACAATATGTTAGCATAGGGCATTACCATTCAGAGAAACTTGGTATTACATGTGGTGTTCCCCAAGGGTCAGTGTTGGGACCAAAACTTTTCAATATATACATAAATGATATTTTTGATGTTTCTCAAGTACTTAAACTCATACTGTTCGCAGATGACACCAACATATTTTTCAGTAGCGATGATTATACTGATCTTGTAATGACCGTAAACAGGGAGCTAAAATTAATAAAAAAATGGATGGATATAAATAAATTATCATTAAATATAAATAAAACTAAAGCAATGTTTTTCGGTAATTTAAAATATAATATAGAATTACCAATTATTATTGAAGGTGTACCAATTGATAATGTGAGTGAACACAAATTTTTGGGAGTCGTAATTGATAACAAAATTTCATGGAAACCACACGTCAGACACATAAAAACCAAAATTTCCAGAAGCCTCGCAGTTTTGAACAAAGTGAAACCATACCTTGATAAAGATGCACTTCGTACTCTGTACTGTACCCTGGTTCTTCCATATCTTACATATTGTGTGGAAGTGTGGGGAAACACATATAAAAATACAACTAATCCATTAGTCACAGTACAGAAACGAGCACTGCGTATTATTCACAAGGCTGGTTATCTAGATCATACTCACAAACTCTTTCTTCAGGCAAAGTTACTTAAATTCCAGGATCTGGTTAATTACAATACATCTATAATCTTATACAAAGCCTTTAATAAACTTCTACCTACAAATTTACAAATTATATTTGAAATTCGAGAAAGGGTTTATAATGTGAGAGGCTTCGGGGAATTCAAATTACCCAGAACTCGAACAACCCGTAAAGGTTTTTGTGTGTCTGTATGTGGTGTGAAAATCTGGAACAGTCTGAGTTTACAACTGAAACAATGCAAAAATATTCACAGATTTAAATTCCTCTACAAACAGTTGGTCTGGTCACAGTATACTCAATGATGGTTTTAGTGTGCTCTGTAATGTCTGTTCTCTTACCATTGCTGGTATGGATTCCAAAAAAAAAAAAAAAAAAAAAGTGTGTATGTATGTATATGTGTGTGTAGATATATATGTATGTATGTGTGTTTGTCACTATGTAATTATTATTGCCTGTTACCTGTGGTAACGCAATTTATAATTATTATATATTCTGTATTTAGTTATGATCGTTCTAATTGTTGTTGCGAGCTGCCGTGGAGATGCTTGCTTGCTTTTTTGTTGATGAGTGAGTATAGGGGTGGGATTTAATAAGTTTTCTTCGTCCCACTCCTTTTCAGGTAATTTTTGTTTTTTGTTTTGTGCACTTTATGTTCAATATATGTATTTTGTTGTGCCTGAAATGAATAAATAAATAAATGAAATGAAATGAATGAATGAAAGCCGACCCCAACTTAACACAAAATGCCTATTTTGCCTATTTAAGAGATAGGACTTTAACCACAAAAGTGCCGAACCAGAAATTCCCACACAGTGCTGTAAGCGGGAGATCAGCAAATCGTGATCCACTGTGTCGAATGCAGCTGTCATGTCCAACAAGATATATTTACCACGGTCTGTCGCTATCAGAATGTCATTCATAACTTTTACGAGTGCGATCTCCGTACTGTGGAATGGCTTAAAGCTGGACTGAAAGATTTCCGACAATTGAGAGTCATTCAAGTAGTCAGTTAACTGAGTATAAACAATCCTTTCCAGAATCTTACTAAGAAAGGGAAGCTTAGAGATGGGTCTAAAATTTGATATGACTGAACTGTCTAAGCCTGGTTTCTTAAGTAAAGGATGTATGACTGCATGCTTAAACTCCTTAGGTACTTGACCAGACAAAAGACTAGTATTAATAATGTTCAGAATGTGTGGTCCGATGATAGAAAATACCTTTTTGAGAAAACGTGGAGGAACAACGTCATTTGGAGAGCCACACGGTTTAGCATTCAACACAAGTTTCTCTAAATCAGATAAAACAATTGGTAGAAAAGCAGAGAACAGACTTGAGCAAGCACCATGCATGGCTGGGTCAGCAATAGGTAGAGTTGGAGGTCTCAAACTAGCAACCTTTTCCACAAAATAATTAAGAAACGTATTGCACATAACCTGAGAAGAGTGTAAAAGACCATAGCCTTCTGTATTAAGTACAGAATTTATAGAGTTATATAGAACACGAGGGTTATGCGAGCTGGCAGCAATAAGTTGGGAAAAATAGGAGTGCTTGGTGGCCTTTACTGCTCTCTGAAAGACTTTCCAGCTAATCTTAAGAGCTTCCATAGAGACACACAGCCTATCTTTTTTCCACCGCCTTTCACATCTACTACATTCTTTTCTAGCGGCTCTGGTAAAATCAGTTAGCCAAGGACTAGCCTTTGGCTTGCATTGTCTGAATCTTAAAGGAGCAACAACGTCGAGGACAGATTTACAAGCAGAATCCAAATAAGAAACTAATTCATCTCAGGTACAGCCCGCTTAACAACAGGATTAAAAAGAACAATGTCACATAAAAAGGGCATATGGTCAGAGAACACAGCATCCTCGACGAGTACGTTACGGACAGATAAACCATGTGATAAAACCAAGTCCAGTGTGTGACCACGTTCTTGAGTGGCACCTTTAACAGACTGAACAAAATTAAAAGAGTTCACTAAGTCCAGAAAGTCCTTGGCCATGGGCTTCCCCGGGCAGCAGACATGTATATTAAAATCACCAAGCAGAAGGATCTGGTCATACCGTGATGCACAGTCAGCAAGAAAGTCTGAGAACTCGGATAAAAACTCCTTATTACAGACAAAAAATGTGAACTTTCCCACATTTTGTCACATTACAGCCACAAACATGAATCCATTTTATTGGAATTCCACGTGAAAGACCAACACAAAATGGTGTACAAGTGAGAAGTGGAACAAAAATCAGACATGATTCCAAACATTTTTTTTTACAAATAAATAACTGCAAAGTGGGGTGTGCGTAATTATTCAGCCCCCTGAGTCAATACTTTGTAGAACCACCTTTTGCTGCAATTACAACTGCCAGTTTTTTAGGGTATGTCTCTACCAGCTTTGCACATCTACAGACTGAAATCCTTGCCCATTCTTCTGCCCTGGGTTAAGCCCTCCAGGGATAATGTCCCTAGTAGTGATGTGTCGGTCGCAAACGAAATGGCTCTTAGAGCCGGATCTTTGACGTGAACGACGCGAGCCGGCTCCTTATCGCGAACCATGGAGTTTTTTTTCCTTCTCTCCCTCCTTCTCTCTCTCTCTCTCTTTCTCTCGCACTTTTTTCCGCTTCACTCCGCACGCGAGCCTTGTGCTTTGCGCTGGGCAGAGGGGGGAGGGGCGGTAGTTACACTCGCAGTAGAAGAAACAGAGCGGGAGGGAGAGAGAGAGAAAGAGCCAGGGACAACAACGTCACATTAGAAAGGTATAGTAATCATCCACAACTATTTTCAGTTGCGGATGATAAAGGATTCAGAAGGTTTATTCATGCAGGTCCATATGACAGAGAATATGCATGTTCTTTTTTTTCATATTTTAATTTATATTTAATTGTGTTGTGGTTTGCAGAGTTTTGTGTTGTTACACTTTAAATTTGTTTAAAAGGAAAAAGCTGAAAATTTAAATAGTTAAAAGTTGAAATGTAAATAGTTGATTTTTGTATTATATGATTTATTTATTACATTTTATGTGGAGTGAATAAATAAAAGTATATTTACGGTATCCCTACAGACAAAGCACATCCAAACTTCAAATCACGTATGAACTCTGAAGCACGTACAAACTCCAAAACACGTAAAAACACGTACAAACTCCGAAGCACGTAAAAACTCAGAAGCACGTAAAAACTCAGAAGCACATAAAAACTCAAAACACGTAAAAAACACAACAGAAGTGCTCCAGGATGCTGGGCGCAGTGTTGAGCTTTTGTTACCTCGTGGCTACACAAGCCAGCAAGTACCAACGACCGGATTTGGTGTGTGGTAGTAACAGGTAAATGAACTTTTTTTTAAATTATTTGAATATATATGAGTGCCTGTGTATAAATACACAAACAATACACACATGCTTTCAATTGTGTAATTTAAGTGATCTAGTAGCTCTGCTTTGGAAGTTCAGTTCACGCTAGAAATGTGTTTTGGAGTTTGTATGTGTTTTGTCTCTAGGGGCCACTGCATATATTTATTAGGGGTGCAACGATACTCGTATCGATATTGAACCGTTCGATACAGTGATTTCGGTTCGGTATGCATATGTATCGAACAATACAAAATTTTTAATTTATTTTATCAACTTTCCTTCTGACGATGCTGTCTGTGTTGAGCGCTCAGCGGATCTGCGCTCGACAGTGCAGCCTAGGCAGAGTAGTCGAACACAGATTCACTGAGCGCAGGGCAAGCTAGCGAGACAGAAGCTAAGCTCTCGCTGCAACATGGCAACTGAACCTCCTGCACCCTCATTCAGATCTGGCGTTTGGAACTATTTTGGTTTTCATGTGACGTATGACCCTGAAGGTAAGCGCATCATGGACTAAAGTAAAACAGTGTATCGGATGTGCCAGCAATGCTCAATTACATGGGTGGAAACTAGTGTGTTAGCGCAGTTAGCTCGTTAACGTGTTGGCCGTCCAGCCCCACGCACGGAGTGATCCGCGGAAGCTCGTTAACGGAGATTTGCCGTGTTGTGGCGTTAACGTCATTTCAACGAGATTTACGCTGACAGCACTAGTGGGAACACAACAAATATGACTGCACATTTACGCCGACATCATCCTAGTGCAAAAACAAGTGGAAGTAGAGAAAAACAACAAGCAGGCATGCTACAAACTTTACCCGAGTCATTTAGACAGCCGTTAGCACATGATTCTCCTTATGGGGACCTGATATGTTTAATATGCTGCTGAGAATATAGCCCAGAAGAAGCGTATAGTATAGCTTTTATTTTGGAAAGAGCCATTTCTCTGTAATAAACTCTCTTTTCCAAAGATGAGTGATTCCTCAATCAGATACAGGGCTCGCAAAATCGCTAGCCCGACGTCCCGGGGGTAGCGATTTTTCCAGTCGGGCTACCAAAATCTATCTCTGCCCTGCACGTCGGGCTATCGTAGGAAGGAAAAATATATGTCAATGCTTTTGCATTCTTTCAGAAATGTAGCTGGGTAGTTATGTCATTGGCATCGGTGAGCCACTATCAATATGTGACATATTGAAATCGCGTTTGAATTTGCGCTTGTTTTTTGCTTTCACTTTGCAATCGCGTGAACTGTGTATAGAGAGCGACAGTACTGATTGGTGAGTGATGATAATTTGCGCACCAATTCCTCTGACATCGTCTTATCAATCGTTAGCTTACTATGCAAACATGACAAGTGAAATCTCCCGCAGCTTAAACATGTGAGAGGTTGATCGTGCAGAGAATCGCTGAGCGTTAAGTGAGTGCGTGTGTAAAAGCAGCAGGATATATATTTTAGTTCTGCTGAGCCAAATAAGACAAGTCAGCGTGAAGAAGTGACAGCCAAAGAAAAGCTTACCACAAAACGGAAAAGTTATGACAAATCAGACTATAAGGCAAAAAGAAAGTGCAGCTTTATGGTTTCATGGACAAACGAATTTCTGTGGCTGCAATATGACGAGCTAAATAACCAGAGCTGCACATAAGTGGTCCGCAGGTGCGCATTCGCTGTCAAAATAAAAAACGCGCACAAGATAAGAAGTTGCAACGCGTGTTTGCGTACATAAGATTTTCTGGAGGAGGACCGACATTTGTTTAGAACTCTTAAAGATGTCGAAGAAGCTCCTTTAAGCAATTACTTTGGTGTTCCTCCACCTCCAAAGAAATGTCAGAAGGAGTCCGAACCACCAAAGAAGCGCGTATTCTCGGAAAAGTGGTTGCAGGAGGTGAGCTGGCTTCAAACAAATGATGAACGCACAGATGTGGTGCAGAATGTGCCGTGAAAATTTAATAAATGACAAATTAAAAAGGCATGAACATTTTTTTTTTTAATCGAAAAAATATCGAACCGTGACAACAAAGTATCGAACCGAACCAAACCGTGAATTTTGTGTATCGTTGCACCCCTAATATTTATATATAAACATATATAAATAAAACCACTTTTTTTACGTTAGTAATTCCTTTTGTGCATAATTTTATATTATTGTTAATAATAAATTAATTAAAGCAACAAAACAACCTGAAGAGCCGGTTCGGAGCCGAAAGAGCCGGCTCTTTTTAGTGAGCCGAACCAAAAAGAGCCGGAAATCCCATCACTAGTGCCTACTTGGGTCAGCGGGGGAGCTGGCCTCAGGGAGGGGTCACTTGCCCCTCCCTTCCTTCCCTCCCCATCTCCAGCTGCCTCCCTCTTCCCACTCCACCACAATCACCCACACATGCAGGGCCTTGGGGTAAAGGTGTGTCACCAGGGTGCAGGGGAGGCATCCCCCCCTCTGTCCCCTTCTGGCTGCCTCTGCCTCAATTTTATCCCACAACTTAGACATTCACATTACTCACACTCTCATTACACATACATATAGGATCTTGGGGGTGGGCACGCTACACGGAATCCAAAAGACTATCAGGGTGTACAACCTCACCCCTGGCGTCGTTGCCCACCTCTCAATTTTAAATACATGTAGACCTTGAGGGCTATCAAGAGGGGATATGCGCTTACCTGCTGCTCTCTGGCAGGTAGCTCCATGCCCTCCTGGGTTTTAAATGCACCTTAGAACACACATGCATCAATACTACATATGAGCAGGCAGAGGGAGGTTTGGAGTCTTCACACACCCCCGTTCTCTGCTGCCTGTTAGGGCGGGGTGGGGGGTGGGGTGGGGTGGGGTGGGGTGGGGGCTGGGAGGGGGAGTTGGCCGTCCGATTGGGGTCTGGAATGTGGGGCCTCCCTGCTGCTGCCGAGTCGGGGCAGTCTGCTTCACTCCACCCCAGGGAAGAGGGTAACACTACCTGCGTCTGGGTGCAGTTTCCCCCTCCAGGAGCAATGGTACCTAGACCTGGGGTTTAGAGTATACTTGGGGAGTGTGATTGTGTGTACAGTGTCTATTTATGTCTGTCTCCACGTTGGGTGAGTGTTGAGTAATTGCATATGAGAGCATGAGGGTGGGAATGGATGTCTGTATCTGTGTGTGCCTGTGTCTATATGTCAGGTTGGGTATCAGACGCCACCTCTCTGGGGACATCTCAGGCCCTCCAAGGTATGAAGGCCTATCTCCCCCCACCACTTCCCCTGCCAGTGGCAGACGTCCTCAGACATCGGTGCGTTGGGGGTTCTTTGTGTCCAGGGTGGGCGTCCAGGTACACACCGGCTCACTCCTGGTGGCTGCTTGTCGGGGCCTGGAGCCTGGGGCTCGCTCGGGCCACTTCGGGGGTGGGTTGCCCTGAGCCTCTCGGCCTGGGGCTTGGTCACTCTGGCACAGCTGGCTGCTGGCGGGGCTCACGGGTACGTCACTGCAACCAGGTGGGCTTCTGCTCCGTGGCTGCTGAGTGACCCCTCATCTGGGACTCTCCTCAGCTCTTTCTGGGACAGTGGCGCGGCTGCCCCTCTGTTGGTCTTCCTTGGTCTCTTGTGTTCTGAGGGCCTCTGGATGTCTGGAGTCTTGATCTCCTCCATACCTGCTTCATGCCCTGGAGGACGGGGCAGTGGCCCCCCACACCCTCTAGCAGATCATTACATGAAGGAACCTTTTAAACACAAGCGCGCTCATGCTCACAGGTGTACACACGGGTGCTCACACACACAAACTACACCCTTTTTGGCTCCTACCTCAAAGCACACTGTGCGCTATCGAACTTGCGGCAGCGTGTCATGCAGGATGCATCTCCCTTCTGGAAGTAATAAAGTGTAAAATGGTCTACTGAGCAGTGTGTTGTCTTCCATCAGATGCCTATGAGGAATCAAAAGAACTTGGGGAAGTGTTGCTATTTAACACATCACACTTTAGGCATAGATTTGCACATGAAGAACATTTGCTCACAAGAAATGTAATTATTTATTCAATATTTATTGTGTATTTCGGTACCTCACAACACCAGCTAAGGTACCAAAATACAACGGGCTAACTCCGCTATCCCTACCTCTCACAAGTCCGGCTAGGAGCGAGGCATAGTGGCTGGAGCGACGAAGAGGCTGCTACGCACCTAGCGCTAGCATTGCAAGGAGATGCACTGCAGGTACTGCTTGACCTAGCCCCGGCAGAGCAGCATGAGCTCCAGGCCCTCACCATGGCACTCCACAGAGCAGGGAGCAGCTGACCAAACGGAGCCGTCAGGCAGGGGAGAGCCTGGGAGCCTTTGCAGCTGATGTGTTGCTATATGCTCGTCGTGGCTACCCGGAGTTCCCAGCAGCAGCCCGTGAGGAGCTTAGCCTGCGTGCTTTTCATCAAGGACTCTTTCCAGAGTGACTGCGCCAACACAGGCTGGCCATGCCTCAAACTCGAGGCACTCCTTGAGGCTGAAAGGGCCGAGCTGGTGTTCGCCTCGCGACCTAACCATCCGGTGACCCCCCAAACTACCCCCAAATCAAAGCCGCAGACTGTGACAGGAGGGGGGAAGTCACGGAGATATGCCAGCTGCAGCCCTTGGCCCCGGAGGCGTCCCCGTCGACCAACCGACCACTGCTACCAGTGCGATGAGCCTGGCCACATGGCGCGCGACTGCCTGGCGCCTGCCCCGAAGACCAGAACTACATGGCCTCAGGGAAACGAGAGGGGGAGCGGTGTAGCGAGGGGACCACCGCTCCAGCTTCCTGCCCCCCTCCAAGAACGATGCACGGTGGTGGACCTAGTTGGGCACCTCAAGAGACTCTACCTGAGCTGCTGTGTTGAGGACCAGCCCTGCCGTGTCCCTGCCCTGGTGGACACGGGGTCTACCATTTCACTAATACGACCTGGTGTGCTCCCTGGAATGTCCGGGCCGCTTGTGATGGGTTGGTCGCCCACCGACACCCAGCTGATGACGGTGACGGGGGAGAAAACTGACATGTGGGGGAAGAACCTGTTGCGGATCCGAGTGAAGGATCTGGAGCTGGTGCACGACTTCTGGCTTGCTGACATCCAAGACCAGTGCATCATCGGCCTTGATCTGCTGACCCGCTTGGGGGCCTGCGTTGACACCGCGAAGCTGGCTATCACTCTTGGTACAGAGACTCTGGCCCTCCAGTGCAGTCAAAAGCAGGGAACAGAGGGGACCAGAGACAGACAAGCTGGGCTTCAGGCAACTGCCGCTCAACAGACTTCGGACGCCGGTGGCTCTGGACCATCTCTACTCGCCTCAGCCCCAGCCTCTAGGCCCGACAAACCTCCCTCGACTGAGACAACCCAAGCTGTTGATGACCTGTGGCAGCGCAGCAGCGTAGGTCTAACCGTTGACCAGCGCCAGGGGTTGAAGTGCCTCCTGGATGAGAATGTGGACATCATTGCCGCTAGTGACGAAGACTGCAGGCAGACACGGCTGGTTCAGCACACCATCGACACTGGCTCTGCTCAACCCATCGGTCTGCGCCCACACCGGCTTCCCCTCTCGAAACGACAGGAGGAGCGGGCTCAGGAGGCACCAGGCGTGGCTACTGCTCAGGCCACAGCCAGCGGAGGGCTCACGTTGACCACGCAGCAGCTGAAACAGGAGCAGGTGGGGGCCTGGCTGGAGGCGGCGCAACACCCAGGCTGGATGGGGGTGTCAGGACAGGGGCTTGAAGTGAAGGCCTACTACTCCCAGTACAACAATCTGGCCTGGGGCGCATGGTGGTGTTGCACCAGGACAGACTCTCACCATACCGACGACCGCTCTAGCAACCGCCGGGGCAGGGGATGCTGGTGGCACCCGATGTTCTGATCCAAGTGACTCTTCCCTTGCTGTTTGAGGTCGGCCTGTGCACCGTAAGAAGACACCTGGACATTTGCGGGACTTTGTGTTGGGTAATGGGGTTGTCGGGGACGACTGACCCCTTAGGTGGGGGCTAAGTAGCCGGTCAGGGCTGTTTGGGGTTTGACAGCTATGGTCTGTTGTTCCAGGTGGCAGCGTTATGTTGCCATGGTTACAGGTGATGCTCTCTCTCTGCGACTGTGTGTTTCTGGGTAGAGAGAGTGCCTTTTTGTTGTTGTTATGCTAGAGCTATGCCGAGCAGTGGAGTTAGTGGCGTTGTGTTTCTGTTGAATGCTAATAAACGGCTGTGCTCCCTGGCTAACTCAGGGGAAGCAAGACCAAACGATACCTCTGTCTCCTCCTTGTCTGAGCTCACCACAGTATATTAATTTAATGAAATGCTAGACTGTGAATAGTCTGTGACAGCTGAAGGTATTAAGGCTACCAGTTGTCATTAGAGAGAGTGAATTGTTTGTAAGGAGAGCTGTATGGCAAATAAATACTTCTTGTTCCACTGCACTTGTCTTGGTCTGCCTCATGTAAATCCAGCCACTTAAGGCTGCCCTGTTACAGGGACATCACCTTCAAATTATGGAAAACCTATTAGACAATTAACCCACTTTGAAATAATCCATTAATTAGGAGGTTAATGAATAATTCTTCTTTTGGCTGCTCCCTTTAGATGTCGCCATAGTGGATCAACTGCCTTCATTGCCTCCTGTTCCAGCATCCTCCTCTGTCATGCCAACCCTCTGCATGTCTTACTTCACTAAATCCGAATCTCTTCTCTGTGATCAGACCTTTTATTTTAAACCTCTGAAGATGGGGACTGAGTATAAAAATGACTATTCCTAACCCTCTATCCTGGCCATTTGTGGCCACTTCACTTTTCTTTTTTCAACAATTTTCATTCTGTTAATGCAAATGGAATGAAATTTCCCAAAGGTCTATATTCTTTTTTCAAAATTTTTTAATTTTCAATATCTGCTCCTTAATAATGTCAATAATATACACTATACACCAAATTGTTCCTCTTGGCTCAATTGAAACCCATTATAACCACCTTTTTTATATTCCTTGTTATTGACAGTACTAAATCATACAATTTAGGTAAAACTGCTTTCATTCTAAACTCAACACATGAAAATTGCAGTTTTTAATGTTTTTTACCAAATGACATTATTTACCCATTCTTGGCCAAGCAAGCAATTTCATGTAATATTCCTAGGGCCCACTCCTGAAGACCTTCTATGACTCTGTGGTGGCCTCAGCCATCTTTTATGGTGTGGTCTGCTGGGGTGGCAACATCTCTGCCGGGGACAGGATGAGACTGAACAGGCTGATCCGAAGAGCCAGCTCTGTTCTGCCCTCTGGACCCAGTGGAGGTGGTGAGTGACAGGAGAACGGCGGCTAAGCTGTTGGACAACATCTCCCACCCCATGCAGGAGACTCTGACAGCACTGAGCAGCTCCTGTTCTAGGGCAGTAACAGCAGAGGCGAAAGTGTCACCTGTATTTGGCAGTGAGTAGAAAATCCTTTGTCCCTCAGTTCCTAAGCAGTGAAGTAAAGTAGCTCTTCTTCGTGCTTCAGGCCAAGCATTCCCTGTTGCATTGATCACAAGCAAATAATTGTTGAACATACGCATCCACATGTTGAATGGCAAAGCAGGATCTCCAGGGCAAGGCAAAAACATCGGCGGCGGATGGACGTTTGCAGCCATGATGACTCAGCAAAAAACTCAAAGCAGAAAAAAAAAAAAACACGCAGGGGTTACTCGTCGCCAAAATGTAGTAGCGGCCGGTAATAAACCAGTCCTCATGAAGAACAGTGCTCTTTAATGAATTCAGCACAGACTAACATCGAAGAGGTAGCAGTGATACACATCAGTTATCAGCTAGCCATCTAACTATATTCTAACTCTAAACCTTTACCGACTCCGCTTTACTCTTATTTTGCGACACCACCCTCTAGTGGTACAATATGATATAAACATTACAGAACACAACACTATCTATCCATACATACGTATATACACATATTCAATAACCCCAGTAACACCTCAAAGGATACACAACCTACAGATATATATATACCCATACCAACATACCCGTGCACCCGCACACACATGAAAATATTGGACAAGGACACCCTATCAAATCTCTACCTCTTCCCTGTACCCTGTAAAAACCATCTCCTTAAACTGCTGTTTAAACTGCGCCATGCTTGGACATTGCTTCATATGTTTACTTAGTCTGTTGCACAGCTTCACTCCACACACAGAGATGCAAAAACTTTTTAATGTTGTACGGATACAAGGATGTTTTAAATGTAATTCCCCCTCAAATTGTATCCCCGTTCCCTTTTAGAAAATATTTTTAGAATATTGTCAGGAAGCAGGTTATTTATTGCTTTATATATAATTTGTGCAGTGAGAAAATGAACCAGATCTGGGAATGTTAGAAGTTTTGATGTTAAGAATAGTGGATTTGTATGATCTCTGTAACCGGTTTTATGGATTATCCTTATGGCCCTTTTTTGTAATATAAAGATTGATGATAGCGAACATTTGTAAGTATTGCCCCAAACCTCTGCACAGTAATGCACATACGGTGCAATCAGGGAACAATAGAGAATGTGTTTTACTCAAGATTGAGACACTTCTTGAAATTTTGTTATGTATATGATTTATATGAGACTTCCAGTTTAATTTATCATCTATAATCACACCAAGAAACTTATGTTCAAGTACTCTTTCAATTTCCACACCATCTATATGAATCTGCACTTGCATTTCTAAGGGAATTCCCAAATAAGATTATTTTAGTTTTACTTAGATTTAGCGATAGTTTGTTCCTGTTAAACCATTTATTAATTTTGCACACTTCTGAAGTAATTGTATCCAGCAGCTCCTTTAGATTCCCCCCAGAACAAAAAATATTTGTGTCATCTGCAAATAATACTAATTTTAATATATCAGATGCCTTACAAATATCTTTTATATAAATAATAAATAATTTTGGACCCAGTACAGAGCCTTGTGGAACACCACAAGCAATGTCCAAGCATGATGAGGAATGGACACCCAGCTTCACAAATTGTTTCCTGTCACTTAACTTCACTTGTGTCTTCAACTTAGTTTTAAAAACCTCCACAGAGCAGCCTGCCGAATATCTTGAGGGAGGTTGTTCCACAAGAATGGAGCATGAAAAGAAAAAGCACGCTCTCCAACTGTCTTTTTTCTGGCTCTAGGAACCTTTAGACCAGAGTCCTAAGATCGTAGAGCACGAGATGGAACATAAAGGTGTAAAAGGTCAGAGAGGTATGAAGGTGCCGATCCGTTTAAAGCCTTGTAGGTGAGCAGCAGGACCTTAAAATCTGCTCGAACCTGACAAGGTAGCCAGTGAAGAGATCTCAGTACAGGGGTAATGTGCTCAAATTTCCCAGTTCTTGTTAAAATGCGAGCAGCTGCATTTTGCACCATCTGTAGACCTCTAAAACTTTTCTTTGGAAGCCCAGAAAGAAGAGTGTTATAATAATCAATACATGAAGACACAAATGCATGGACAAGAACCTCTGCTGTCACTTGACAAAACTTGTCTGATTCTGGCTGATGTTCCTCAAATGATAAAAGGTGGTCTTTGTTATCTCTTTTACATGAGATTCAAAGAAGAGCACCATATCGAACCACACACCCAAGTTTTTTTTACCTTGTCCCTGCAAATTATGACTTTGTCATCAATTTTCAATATAAAATTTTGGGACAAGTGCTGAAATTTTTGTGGCCCAATGACCATCAACTCTGTCTTATCAGTATTTAGGAGCAAGAAATTATCCGATAACCAGCCCTTAATCGCAGATAGACAAGATTCTAGTTTGGAGACCTCAGCACAATTTCCAATGGTTAAAGGAACATAAAGCTGCAGGTCATCAGCGTAACAATAAAAAGTTACATTAAAAGAAAGTAAAAGAACACCAAACAGCAGCAGGTACATAGAAAACAGAAATGGTCCAAGTACAGAGCCCTGAGGGACCCCATGCCTCACTGCACAGGTCTCGGAGAGATCGTTTTTAAAACTAACAGTCTGAGACCTCCCAGACAAGTAAAATCGCAGCCATGATAAAACATTTTTTGTAACTCCAATAAAATATTCAAGCCTATCCTGTCATGAAACGCTGTGTGGCAGGCAGGAGATGAGGACTCACAGTGCATGACTCACAGACTCAGGGGATGAACTCAAAATCACAGCTTTATTTGCTGGTCACAGAAAAACGAGCATACAAAGTAAACTAAGCTAAACTGGGAAACAATGAACTAAAACTCACAGGAAGATCCACACAGCAAGAGGGACGACACGACACTGACTCAGAGAAACACAGGGTTTAAATACACTGGGAAGTAACGAGGGGAATGAGACACAGAAGGAGAGCTCAGGTGGGAGAAATCAGAACTGACGAGACAAGGGAGCAAAGTAGGATACATTCACATGAGACACAGACCTTCAAAGTAAAACAGGAATTAGCACAGACGCAAACTAGACTAGGGGAGACAGAGCAACTAAGAAACACAGACAACACCAACAACAAAGAGACACAGAGGGCAGCTACTAAATACTCAGAGAACTAAACAGAATACAAGAAAACCAAACTAAGACACTAAAGAATAAGCTGGGACAACAAAGAGAACTAAGAACATAATACAAAAAACTCAGAGGCACAAGAAACAAATGAACAATGAATGAATGAATAAACAAATGTCTGTCCTCCTCCAGAAAATCTTATGTACGCAAACGTGCGTTGTAACTTCTTACCTGGACCACTTATGTGCACCCCTGTTAACAGACTTCTCTGCATCATATCTGTTATTAATCTCTGTCTCTCTTCCACAGCATGTCTTTTATCCTGTCTTCCTTCTCTCACCAACCAATCACAGCAGATGGCCCCGCCCCTCCCTGAGCCTGGTTCTGCTGGAGGTTTCTTCCTGTTAAAAGGGAGTTTTTCCTTCAAGCACGAGATGACAAAAGTCTTCCATTATGGTGTTTGTCATCACATGTCACAGACATCTGGATGATCATTTGGAATAAACAAGAAACTAAAAACTTGTTACTTCATCTTTTACCTTTATTATTATTGATCTTTTTTTTCATTGTTAGGCATTAGGTTTATGTGTAGTAGTCCTTTCCAACTTCTTTCCCTCTTCCATGTTACTGTGTCAGCATCTATTTGGGGTTGGGAGGTGAACAGAAAGTAAGGAAATCCAAAGTGCCATTAAAACCAGGAGAGGTTTTTATATTTCAGAAGAAGGGATTAATTCAAAAGAGAGGGCTGATCACCCCTGAGGAAAAAGGTACCTTTGTCCTACCAGCTGTTGAAGCAAAGGAAATGGAGGAGTCACGGAGCCGTGTGTTTTAGCCACCACCGAGATCATCAATTTTGAGGGGACTTCTGCAGATGGGTGAGTTGTAGCTAACTTGTATACAGTTATGAGGAGTTTTTTGTCTGGCCAAGGGGGGCAACGCTGGCTGACTCTGGAGTTCGTGTCTCCGGAGGGAAAATCCTGGCGGTTTGAGGCCCCAGGCTTGTGTTGGGTACGGTCCATCACAAGGACATTGGCTCGAGTGCGCTGTTGGGGAGAAGCCGGCCCAGACCTGTGTTCGGTCCAAGTACGCCACAGGAACGGCGGTTCGGGTACACTGTCGGCAATCATTTCTGCGTACTACAGTGCGTGAAATGACGGTATTTTAGCACTTTTCTGCCGGTAAGGGAAGAAGGCCATTGCAGAGGACGCTCTGAATGTAAAGGGAAACTGGATAAAGCGGCAGGCCTTCCACCAGGCGACCAGAGACAAAACTCAATACATGACTGTATGGTAAGAACTGAGTAAATGTGTAGTGTGTAAGATTGCAGAGAATGGTTGTGTGGGAAACGTTGATGTGTGTGTGTAAAAACAGTGAGAAATGGGGTTTCAAAATGTTGGAAATGGAACAAAAACAAGAAAAAAAAAGAGAGGAGTGTAGAAATGTGTGTAAAAGTTGTTTCCAACTAGAGGGAGAAGGTGGTACTGCAGGCCACCAGCTCCCCTAGGGTGGACACACGAAAATTTCTTTTTTAGCAGAATTGTTGATAAAAATAAGCAATAAAATTAGAGAAAGGGTTTTTCTGTTTAATGATCAAAATGTCTCAGTGTGTCACTTGCAGGTGAAAAGCAGACCTGGATCAATTTTCCACGTGCAGCAGTCGGAAGAAAATTATAGGTTAACATCATTAGAAACACTCAAGCCAAGTTTTGGCTGAATTGTTTTACAGCTTAACTTCCATGTGTTTGTCACCCTGAGAACACAAGCTCCAAAAATCTCTCCCTGAAGACTAGAAATGCAGTTCCAGAACAACGAGATGGATCTCAAGAGCTCACAGCAGCATCCTGAGCAGTGAAGAAAAGGTCCAGCAGCTGTGCTAGACAGCGACAGCAAGGAGAAAAATGGCATCATCATGACTGGATGGATGGATGTGCATTTCCAACGAGCTGCACCTTCACTGTGTGTGAATGGACTTTTGAAAAGACTGCTTGAGTTGGACATTTGCCACTTTCGGCGCAAAAATGGCAAAATGAGAGTGTTAAAGACACAGGACAAAGCTGAAAGACAACTGACTCTCACTGGACTGCTGCAAGGGGGGAGATGAGATGAGACCACAGTCGAAGGAGAAGGGGACAACATGGAGGAAGGCTGTTGTAGTGTGGGAATAAAATTTGGGTTTAGGAAACTGGGAAGAAAAAACGACTGCCTTGCGTGGAGAATTGAGAAGTGTCTGGAGCACCGCAAAGAGGAGAGGTACACAAAAAATTACACAAACAGAAAAATGCATTAATCCTACTAACACAAACACACATGCAATGAAGCTCATGAAGACCAAATAGCATTTTAAGCATTTCTGTTACCATCATCTTGTTCGGTTCACTTAGTGGGTTAAGCAGTGATACATAGACTAGTGAACTAGTATTATTTTTGGGGAAGGATGATTGAATCATTGCAGGGATGAACAGAATGCTGCGGGAGGGTCAGATGAGTGGGGACTAATAGATTATTGAGTTTCTGGTTTCTGATGCATTTTCTTTTGGTACCACTTTGAACCTGCCAGTTAGTTGTGTTTTGATCTATCATTGTAAGAGAGTACGCTTAGACAAGTCCTAAAACTAGGCCTTCATATTTTTTTGATTTTTAACAGTGCACTGAGATGTTTTCTTTGGCAATTTTCTCTTTTTCAAGCAGGCCTGCAAGATCGGGATCGAAAGCGCTACACAACATGTTGATCAATCGCAAGTGAGCTTCTCCAAAATTAAAATGGGCTCAGGAGAAAGCCACTTATTTGGGACAATCAGAAAACAAGTCCCTGGCAAAAAGGATTCAGCGAGGTAATCCAGTCTAATTTCTTTCTTTTTCTTTTTTTGAAATGACGTCATTGCTGGCAGTAGAAACTTATTGCGTCACGAGAGGTTCTACTGTCAGCAAATAAAAAATGGAGACTGACTGTGGGGACTGACTATGCAAGATTGCACCTCCACCCAGAGTGACAAAAGGGTGGATGTATGTATGTTTCTTTTTACAGGAGCAGAAAGGTGACAGCAACAGGTTGCATGAGCTTTTGGGCCGTGCTGATTTAACCTTTTAATCACCACTTTCTGTGTCTTTGTGAATTTATCAGCAGTGTGTTATTCATGACCTTGTATTGTTTACAGTGCAGAGGTCACTGTGAAAAAGTGCTCATACAGATGCGCTGCGCTAACAACTATATCACTTTTTCCACAGCAGAGGGTTAATCGTGGGATCTAATCACATGATTTACAGCAGGACACACCACTGGCTAATGTTTTTTCTTACAACAGGGCCTGGAGTGAAGCTACTCCAGGGGAGAAGCCCTGGGAATTTTTAAGAGACAATGCACATGTAGCACTTACGTGGAGTTATATAAAGTACCGATGGATAATTACCAAGGTGATAAGTAATTTGGGCTAGTATCAGAAGATTAAGAACGACTCTTAGAGCTCTGGTACACGAATGGCAGAGAAACCAGACAAACACAGTTGTGTGGCTTTAAAAGTACTTTAGTGATGTTAAGCCTAAATTTGTAAACAACACAGTATTTCAACAGGTTTTAACAGCATGTCAAGTATAAAGATTTCCCCCAAAGTAGCAAAAAAATAGAATAAAATAAAATTGTGCACAAGTAAAAGAATTAGTCTTTTTTTTAAAAGTCCAAATGGTACCGGTGGGGCCCATGACAAATGGGTGTATGACAATAGAATTCGTCCGACAAGGAGTGTGTGTGATTGTCTGTCCTACCGTACTACTTGTACAGTAGAGGATTGTAGTCCATCAATGTGCAAATGAGTGTGCATGTATATGTATGTCGTCTCCTAGGATCTTGGGTTTTTGTTTCTTTTGACCGCTTCGCCTTGGGCGTTTTTAATCTGTAGCTCTGCTCTAAAAGAACGTACGTACCCGGGCCCGCCTACTACGCTTGCAAAGGTAAAATGATTGGCTAGAATCCAAAGTGTCTGACATCTCAGGAAAATAAAGCACCGAAATGTGCGCTGCTTTTCGGTCTGGTTACTACCGTTTATGTCAGAACCGGTGCCGATACCGGTACCCATCCCTAGTCATACTCTCTGCTGCACTCCATATTATCCATTGTTGATGTAACTACAGGGGTCCAACAAAGAATGCATGCATCATACTGATGTCTTCGGAAATGTATTTTTCTCTCTCTATTGTCTTCAGACACCGTGAAAACTGAAGAAACACAAAGTTTACAACATAAATGTCTTTGATCTTCTCTGTTGCTGATGTTAGTGTCCAGAAACAGTCTTGAGCAAGCAGAACAAAAAAAATGCAAAATAATGGATATTAATGAAAAAGTCCTCTTACTACCAATGTAGAACATATATGCAACATTATACCGTGTCTGACCTCAAACTGATCTATTGTATTGAAATGTGATTGATTCTGAATTACTCTTTGACACTGCATCCTTAAACACAGACACAAATACCTCTCGATTACTGATACGTAACACAATCAAGATAAACTCATTTTACTCAACACTAATAAGCACACGGCAGACAACATGTTTGAGAACAACACTGTGAACAGATATAGAAATGTTTTGTACGGCTGCTACGACGGGGAAATTACAGACCACAGCTGTTTCTGTGTCAGGCTGTAAACATGTTTACCATATGAACTATGAACTACGATCATGAAGCATTGACCATTCAAAGCAAACACTGCTGTGTTTAAAGCAGAGCACGCACTCTGTATTTGCAGAGTGAGCCAACAAACCCGAGTGTTGGTGCAGGTCTGTGAAGTCAGAGCAACATGAGAGTGCAGAGCTGGGTCTTCACGTGGTCGTCACTTGTGTTTTATTGTGTGCTGATGCTGAGCTGGGCTCTAAGGCCAGCAGGAGCACAATTTTCCACAGGTGAGTCCCTTTCACTTTAAATCCGAATAAACACGTCTCCCAGCTGTAATTCTTCCATTGTGACGTTTTCTCTGTGGCTGTCGTTTGTTCTTCTGTTTGTCACTAAGCTGAGCTACAGTCTGCAAAACCTGCAGGCAGAAGTAAATTCATTTCACCTTCCTCTTTGTTTCTGATGCACAGTCAGAAAAACTAAACCGAGGGAGTTTTCCAGCTCTGGGATAAATTAAGTTCATCTATCATCCAGTTAAAGAGCTTTATTTGGAAAGTACGCTGGAGGGGAAACACTCCTGACTTATGTTATGTAGCAGTACTTTTGCATCTTTATGCTCTCTGTACACCACAGTTACAGGACGGCCGATCTGATTAAAAGCTGAACAAGCCTGTCAGTGGGTCAGTGTTTGCGACAGCAGTGTGTTAATCATTGAACACAAACACTTTAAACTCCATCACAGAGTCAGTCGCTAAACTCAATCGATTCTGTACTCAGAGCAGCGTGCACAGTAAATAAAAAAGCATCTTTATTTTAAAAACGGGAGCTAGAACAATCAACACCAACATTTCTGATAAAGTTCAGCTTGAGTTGTTGCACAGCGGCTAGATTTCTATCAACCTCTGTCAGCATGGAGGCGCTGTGCAGCCCTCTCAGGGTTATTCGGTGAGTTTTACTTCCAGCAGCAGTCATCGTGTCCTCCTGCAGTGTCGCAGCTCGTCGATGGACTGAATCTTGTTGCCGATGATTTCGTTGCAGCTTCCAATGATGTGAGGTTGGTTGGCAAAGGGAACCGTTGTGCCGGCGAGCTGAGGTTCAAGCACGAGGCAGAGTGGAGACAGCTGAGCAAACAGCGCACCTGGAGCCTGAAGGAGGCCGGCGTGGCGTGCAGACAGCTCGACTGCGGCTCTGCTGTTTCAGTCAAAAACGTCAGGCACCGGCCCAAAGTTCTGCGCGTCTGGAGCTTTTATTCGGACTGCGACGGCTCTGAGCGAGCGCTCACGGACTGCGGAGCGGTGAAGAGGGGCATCTCAGATTTCACCACTGAGGTGATCTGCTCAGGTGAGAACAGCACGGCATTCGTTGTACAGTGAGCTGAGGGTCAGTTCAGCTGCAGGTGCGATGGACGGATTTTATTCACATAGGTCAAAGGTCAAAGGTCTGAGACCGCCAGTAAAGGTTCCTCTCTATGGTCTTACCAGTTTTCTTTTGATTAAACATGTTTTTACATTATAGTACAGAGAGTAGGCCAGACAGTGGGAGGCAGTGACACAGGAAGTCACACAAAGGTGTGGGCGGAGTTTAACCCATCCTCCAGCAGTAGTCTTCATCAGTGGCCACCAGGGGGCGACTCATCCAGCTGTAAAAAGAATTACATGTATATAAAAAACATCTGTGAATCATGACTTCAGTAAACACTTTGCTGATGAGGTCAGGAGGTCAAACTTCACGCCTCACGCTGTGATTGTCGAGTTACCTTCACACGATGCCGCCCGTCGTTCCGCCACATAACTGCATAACATTGATGTCAAAGTACCGATTTGGCCTAAAGCTGGTGAGAATGCTTGAAGTGTTTCATGTAGTTTGTGGGTTTCATCCTGCAGCATTTACATGTCATGATCGGAGGTTAAGGCGGCTGCAGTCTCATTAAATTATCGCAGCAGACGCAGAATAAGACAAGTTTTTACTGGTGTTAAATCCAGTAAAGTTAACCTCAACGTCTGCAGGATTTATTACTCATTCTATCCACCCACAAAATTTCTGCTCAGAAAGGGAAACTCCTACAAATACATAAGTAATAAGGTGGTCACATTCAGTCACATTAGCCCCTCCCTAATAAAGGTTTTGCACCATCAGCTCATAAATCTGATCCAATAACTTGAAACCCGACGCTTCTTTGTTTTCTACGACACAGTTCGAGCGTTTAAAGCGTGTGCGCTCGTTAGGCGTATGATGATGTCATTACAGACGTCCTGCCCGCTCCTGACCTCAGTTTCTACACTGACGGCAGTGGGACTTCTCCAACTGGGAATCAAACGCAGGGCGTGGTGTGGAAGGGCCACTCTTTCGGCATCGGCTGCTCTGTGGAGCCACAATACAGCGGCGGGACCTTTACCCTCAACATCACCGGCGCTCACCAACACCGCAGCTTGACCAAAGCAGCGTTCAATTACTCGGCCGAGTTCTGGTTCAGAGCTGCCAATCAAACACACGAGGGGACCTACACCTGCGTCTATAACAACACTGTCTTCTACAAAGTCTTCTCATCTGAGGGCGGGAGGCTCTCGCTCACTGTCAAAGGTACGACAAGACACTGGCTGGACGGCCGTGGCTGCTTCAGCTCACCTCTCACCCACGCACAGTGTTGGGGAGTAACGGAATACATGTTACATATATACATATATACATTTTAAAAGTAACCTTCCCAACACTGCCCACGCAGTTACTTGTCACGCGGTTTATGGTGTTGTGATGCGAATGTGTGTGTTTGTTTTGTTCTCGTGCTGATCTCCCATAAGGACATCAGCATGACTACAAGTCTCTCTTTTTCCACATGTAGCTCAAAAACTTACAAAAACATGTTTTTTAGAGTTTTTACATTTTAGTAAAAATATTTTGTTCATATTTAAAACACAATTTTGAATGGCACCTCTCTCCCTGTCTCTGTTAGCGTCCCTTCTTCCTCGTGGCGTTGGTCATTTTGGCCCCTCCTCATTTTGACGTGTCTGTCTCTAACAGATGGTTCAGATGTGAGTTTGGACGACGGCGTGGTCAGAGGCAGAGAGGACTCCGCTGCCTGTGCTGGGAAGCTTCTCATCAACGACGGGAACGAAACCAAACCGGTGAGCGCAGAGTCCACGGTCTGGGACCTGAACCACGCGGGCATAGTGTGCAGACAGCTGGGCTGCGACATGGCCGTTTCCACCAAAGCCGTCAACCTTCCCAACAAAACGCCGATGTGGCGTTTTTTCTCTGACTGCCGTGGATCCGAGTCTGCGCTGATGCAGTGCGGAGCTGTGAATCCACGGCTTTCCTCCTCGGTCATTCAGGTGAACTGTGCAGGTGAGATGTTTGCTGTCGTCTGCTCGTTCAACAGTTTCCTGGTAAACGATGTACTCGTGGCTGACAGCTGTCACACTTTCACACATCAATGTCAAACAACATTTGAATGAAGTTTAGGATGTTTTTTGTAGAGCAGCACACAACAGGAAGTCGTCAGCTTCACTGACATCATCCTGAGTTCAGACATTTCCCTCTGATCTGTTGGGAAGTCTGGGATAAACTATCCGAGCGAGGGTGCAAACTCAACAAGCCTTCAAAGGTGCTTCTCCAAAGTTCTCAGCCGAGGGTCTGAAAACTTCTGTAAACTTCACATTTGATCATTTTCAATTTTAAGATACTTCCTGCGTCGTTACCAGAAAGCATCACATTTCATTTTCCTGACGTCTGATGCATTCTGGCTCAACGTAGACTGTAACCCCCCCCCCACAGCAGCGTTTTCATTTGACCCATTAATGCCCTCCACCTGTCAGGCCTGAAGCTACGCTCACCTACGTCACAGACATGGACACGCTTGAACACAGATGTGGTTCCACATCAGACTGAAACTCTTCTGTTTTGTTCATCAGGGCGCCGCGGGTGAGAGCCGAGGACACAAGGCTGGACCAGCTCGACCGCAGAGGCGCCGACAGACGGACGCAGCATTCTGGGTCATGGCTCAAATTCTGGGTTTAATAAGGAGAAATATCCGCCCTCTAAGTTACCAAGAAAAAGAGCTCATGATAAAATAAAAAAGACTTTTTGGTATTTAAATCATATAAACTGAGTCAGAGGTACTGGGCTCATGAAGTGCTCCTCCCCCAAGTTTGTCCTGTGGCCGTTTGCCAGACCTGATTGGTCAGTCGGCATCGGGCCTGTTTGTTGGTTTCTTATCTAAAACCCTGATAAGAGGTGACTGACGTGGGGAGGTTCCCTCACAGAAAGCCCACACTCTGTGACCTTCGTATGATTTACCTGTGAATTACTCACCTGGCAGAATCTCGTTTCTTCCTGATATTGTTTCTCATGCAAATCAAACATATCAGTCAATTAACCACAACAACAACATTTAACATCATTTTTGCATAACTGATGTTTTTTGGATCTGTGATTGGACGGAATCGTCCGGAGCGTTTGCACGTGTGCAGAAAGAGACGAGATTTTATGTAATAGAAATACTTTCTTTAATCTGAAGGTTCATCACAGACATATTCGTAAACAAGATACTTAAAAATGCAGATTTCATTAATTTTTGTCCCCATTCAGACGCTGAGTGTCGCTGTCACACACACACACACACACACACACACACACACACGAAACACAGAAAAACAAAAGTGACTAAAGATTCTGCTTGATTAAAATCATCCACTGTGGCTTCACTTCGCGTGCGCGCGCACACACACACACACACACACACACACACACACACACACACACACACACACACACACACACACACACACACACACAACAAAAAGTCTGCATCGGGTGGGTGGGGGAGGGGCTGCGTCGATGCGTGTAGTAACTTCTACCTGGACAAAGCAGAGATCCTGAAACAGAAACAGGACACAACGTCAGTTTAACGTCGCCCCTCTCGCGTTCTCGCCGCTGCTCGTCCGCCGCTCACTTACTGTAGCTTGTCCTGTAACAGCTCGAGCCTCTGCCGGTCCACGTAGCGCGAGAAGAGGGAGAGCAGGTTGGGAGGGGTGAAGAGGGGGGGAGAGAGGGACGAGGAGGGGACGCTGAGCAGCTCCCTCGTCACCGAAAACACCAACTCGGTCCTGAGGGAGGAGAGAGGCGGGGTCACGCTCACTGTCATTAGCACAATCACATCAAACTTTCCCCACCAGGGGGCGCCGTTCTCCAGCAGCTGCATGGAGAGGAGTTCATCTTTTTTCAGCTGACCCGCCCACAGATCACATGACTCACTGCACCATCTTGTGGTGGTAACTGGTATTACAGGTTCAGTTAACTCTGCTGCACTTTTTAATAAAAACCAAAAGTATTTGAAACAATCTTCCAAATTACTTTTAATATAATTTATTACATGTAGCAACCCTTTTACGCTGACTTAGATGTTAAGCTGCACACTTCTGTTCTGAGTGCACACCATACTGAGAGGCTGTGTTGTGACAGGCTGCTGGTAACAGAAAACCTGGAACTGTTCAGACACAGCACTGGCTGAACATCATGTGGCTAAACAGTGAAAACATTCAGGTACAAGAACGAACTGTTCAAATCTTTGACCTTTGACCAGGTGCTGCTTAGACCAATTTAAAAATATAAAACGAGGGGTGGCTCAAGACTTTTGCACAGCACGTGAAAAGTAGCCGAGCAGAGGCGTCAGTGAATCCTCTGAACACAATTATATGGTAGATTATTTTAAAAACGACACGTGCACGGCTCACCATCGATTGTCGTCCATGAGCTGACAGTTTGGGTCGGAGCTCTGCATCCTCTCACCTTCACTCAGGATCACGTAGAGCAGCGTCACGCCAAACTGGACAGAAACAGGCGTGTGCATGTGAACATGCGTGGACGAACATCAGTTTGTTAAAACAAACAAACAAACAACTCTCAGAGCCAACGCATCACTCTGACAATATCAGATATACTGAAGGAGAAGTTTTCTTTGGTCTCTGGATAAAAACCCCAGAGAGACACAAACCCAGCGACGTTTGAACAGGAAGGACAAACTGTGCGTGAGGATCTGCAGATACGCTGATGTAAGCGTTCCCGTCCATCCTGCAGGGACTCCGAGCACAGCTGCGTCTCTGCAGGTGATGCTAGGTTTACAGATCAATGAAACGAGCGCTCAGGTGCAGCAGCTGAAATCTGGAGTTTGCTCGTTAGTTCAGAAACTTTGGAAACAGGAAGTGGCACAAACGGCATTTCCTTCTGTTGCTATGGGTGACCTGGAGTGACGCGCGCGCTCTGTGATTGGTCCGGGCTGTGCGGCGCGTACCTTGTTGTGCAGCACTGTGGCCAGCTGGCCCTCGCTGCCTTGGAGCTCCTGGAGCAGATCTGTGAGGGAGGCGCTCGATAACGACTGGATCACCGCAGAAACCGGCTCCACCAACCAGCACAGCACCTGAGCGGAGAGCAGAGGCGTTAACGCCGCACACACACGGGTGAAAGCGATGTCACTTCCTGCGAGGGTTACCTGGTCCTGTTTGTCCTTCTTGGCTAAAGCGGGAAGGTTGCGGGCAATTGCCATGACAACAGCAGCAGCCTGCGTCGAGGGCAGGAAGGGGAGGAGCCGGGAGATGAGCCGCTTGCCCTTCCTCACCGACATGATCATCACACACTGCTCGTCACTCACTCTTCACAGAGGAGAAGAAAACGTTACACCGCTGAGCCGCCTGTGACGGCGCTGATTGGACAGAGTAAGGACCGCCCCCTCCTACCTGTCGTCCCACTCTTTCTCCCGCAGCGAGCTGCAGAGCTGCTCCGTGTTGCTCTTGTGCTGCTCCAGCAGAGCCTCGCGGTCCTCCTCCGGCGCCTGGACGAAGCACTTCTCGAAGTCCTGAACCTCCAGCAGCAAACTGTACATCTGCAGGGCGGAGAGGGAGACATGGTTATGTTTCTCGAAGCGTTTCCTGCCGTCTGCATGAACATCCTGTCGTGCACGCTCTGCTCGTCCTACCTTCTCCACTGTGTAGAGGATTTGTCGCCTCTTATTCCAAACCTGCTTCTCTCGTTTCTCCTTCAAGAAAACAGAAACAAAAAGATCAACGGGAGCTGAAACCTGATAAAACACTTCAGGATTCAAAACCAAACAGCTGCTGTGTCACATTTTTCTATCTGCCTGCTGGCTTTGGAGGATAAAGTGGATTCAGGACAATTTGAAGCTCGTTTCACAGGGACACTGATCCACTGTAACACCGACTGCCAGCTGTGCCGACAGGCTGTTAGCAGCGTCTGCTAAAGGCAAAGACTCAGGTTTCTCTCAGAGCGACAGACATGTGAGGGAAACACTGACGTATTTAGTGCCATAACAGTCTCATTTATTCTCATTTCCAGCCGACTCTTAACCCTGTAAAGCCGGTCAGAGCAGCACGCTCTGTTTTGCGTAACTATTTTTAAATCCCGGTAGCTCTGCAACCACGTAAGCTAGCACAATAATTTTTTTTGCATATGAAACCAGAGGAGTTGTACTTACATCTTATGCCATCAGCTTGTCCTCGGTCACAGTTTCCTTCCACATATAACTTTGCAAAAACTGCATAAAAAGCACTTGCAGCAACAAAAACATAATATTCCAGAAACACGCTTTGCTGATCCGATCAGCTGTTCATAACACTTCCTACATTGGATTAGATGTCATCGCGCATGTCCGCCATGACCTGCCCGAAACCGGAAGTGACGTCATTTTCGCGGAAATGTAGTTTTTTACCATCAGGGCCTCATGAGCCTATACTGGTGTTTTTAAAAGTTATGTTTGACTTTATGACTTTCTGTGTGGTTTCTGGGATGCTTAGGACTCATATTGCACTGCTGGAAACAGTTTATTTTGATGCATATGCTGCTTTTTTGCAAATTTGCATTATAATATTTATTTTTGTTTTTTCTGCAGTTTATAAAAATTGGTGTATTTCAAAAATAAAACTATGAAGACACTCAAAATAAATTTCCTGTGGTGGGAAACTATTTTGTGCAACTTTTTTGTATTTACAGTTTTGAGGGATAAGCCTCTTAAATTTCTCTAACTAGAAATATATGTTAAAAAAACAAAAACGATTTTACATTTTTTTGTAGTTTATTGCACTTTTTTGCAATTTATGTAATTACTATGCACTTAATGCAGACATATTATTAAAATCTGGGCTGTAATGGTTGTATTGATGTATAGCAACTTGAAATGCTCCCAAAAATGGCTCCACAGCATGTAAACATATAATATAAGCTCTGGCGGACTTGGTTCTATGGTAGGTCTTAAAGGGTTAATCAGAATTCTGTTTTTCTGATTCGATCACGAGGCAGCTTTCTGATGTGATGCTGCAGCTGCTTCATGGTCGACCTGATCGTCACCTGCTCTAAACAACCCGCTCTCATCTGAGCCTCCGTTTTTGTTTATAAAGCAAACTTTCAGAATAAAGTGCAGCTGTGCAGCGTCGTCATAAAACGTTTGAATGTAGAAAGAAATAAAAACCTCGTCGTCTGAGCGAGTCGTCACCACGGCGTCGATCATCTTGCGGGGGTTGTTGACGCTGGAGACGGTCAGTTTACCCAGAGAGCCTGCGAACTGAACTGCAGACAGACCCGCGTCAGAGCTGAGCAGCTGATCGAGCATGTGACATCAGGCGGCGAAGCGCCGGTGTGGGTTACCTGGTCTGTAGGTGTGCTCCACCTTGGCCACCTGAGGAGTGATGAGCTTGGTGGTGTGCTCCTTCTTGCTGCTGTCGCGTTCTTTCTCCTGACGCTTCTCCATTTTCTCATAGTAGTTCTACACACACACACACACACACACACACACACACACACACACACACACACCATGAACAACCATCACACTGACTCGTGTGGGGCTGCTTCACCTGGAGCGTCGGTGAAACCCACCTGATAGTAGTAGTCGTCCAGGTAAGGGTCTGTGCTCTGCAGCTGCATCATCTGGATCTTCGTCACCCACTCCTTCTCCTTCTGAGTCATCAGGTTGCTGTACGGGTCTCTGCTGCGCCGGTCCATCCCGGGCCTGCGGTCCCTGCACAGACGCAACAACACGATGACCGCGTGTCGAATCGACCAATGAGCAGGCCGTGTTTCTCGCGCGCTCGCTTACCCTCCTCGGCTCTGCATGCGCTGGGTGAGCATGCGGCGGTGCTGTGGGTGAAGGTGAGTGGTGTTGTGCCGGAGCGGTGGCGCGTGGTTAGGGGGCCCATGAGGTGGCGGGGGGCCCATTCGGTGACCGTGCGGAGGAGGAGGGCCTCCGAAGAAGGGCCTGAAACCTCCCCCGCCTGGCAGCAGAGGAGGAGGAGCGCCGCGGGGAAATCCTGCCACCTGGACACACGGACAGTCAAAACCTGAGAAGCTGTGAGGAAGCGTTCGCTGACGTGTCATCGATCACGCTTAACGGGGTAGCCTAACATGTAAGTAATAACAACATGTATGTAATAACATCCATCCGCCTCTCCTTTTCAGGGTCGCGGGGGGCGCTGGAGCCTATCCCAGCTGTCATAGGACGAGAGGCGGGGTACACGCTGGACAGGTCGCCAGTCTGTCGCAGGGCCAACACACAGAGACAGACAACCAGTTGCACTCACGTTCACTCCTGCAGTCACACCTGGGGACAATTTCAAGGCTCGCAAAATTTCTAAATCCCTGGTAGCCTTTCGGGCCGGCACTCTTCAGTTTTTGGTAGCCCAAAATAAATTTAAGTAGCCCGAATAAAAAAGAGCAATTTTTTTATGTTTTGTTTCCTGTTTTGTTTCCTTTACAGTATTACACATTAAAGTATAATATTGTAACGGAAACAAAACATTAATCAAAAAATTGTTAAAACACAAATTACAACATTGTATAAAAATTACAATCATCAACTCAAATACTTGGTTCTAATTGAACAGAAATTTCTATGAACTTGTAAGAACTGTGAACATGAATCAGTCTGTGTCAGATCCTGAATCTGAAATTTCCACTGAAGTCAGGGGTAAGAGGCAAGTGGAACCAAGATCGAGGCCATTTGCTTTTTGAAGTTTGCAAAGACTGCTAAATTGTGCCAGTGGTAGTTCACTCTTTGCAACATAGTAGCTGTTCTATTTGCAATTGGTGTTTGTTCTGGGAAAGATATTGCAGACTGAGCATTTATGCATTTCTTGCATTTCTCATGGGTTCTAATGGGGGCCTTTCTTAAAACGACTGGTCCCAGTAACAAAGACGCTTGTCGACTCAGAATTTAATGAAATTCACAACCAGTGTTGGTCAAGTTAATTGAAAAAAGTAATCAGTAATTAATTACTGATTACTTCCCCAAAAAAGTAATCCCGTTACTTTACAGATTACTTATTTTCAAAAGTAATTAATTACTTAGTTACTTTTTAAAAACATGATTTACAACCTGAATAGGTGATAAAGTGATAGATCTTTCAGCCCAATTCTACTTTTTCTGCATAATCATCATACAAAATGTAATCAAATGGAAAAGTCTCTTTTTAAAACTTGTTTTATTCGTTTTAATCTTTTAACTTTATGCATCAAGCAAACATTTAATTATCTGCAACATTCTCTGACTGGAAGACATTAGTTTAACATTTAAACCTATTTTCTGCACATTCCAGCACATAATAAATATATATATATATATATATATATATTATTTTTGTGTGTTTACACTCACTCTTTCAGATGCAAGTAAAACACAGCAGAAAATAAATAAAGTCAAAGACTAGCGGTTCTGTTGCTCTATTTTCACCTGTAAAGCAGGAGTGGGGTAGGCGGAGGGTTACCCTGGTGCAGGTGTGCAGCGGTCAGTGGAAGAATCCGCGAGTTTCTCTGTGAGTTTCCCATTACGTCGTAGCTACTCGATGCTTGTTTGGAAGTTTAGGGTTTTTTCGCTGTAAAAAGAAGTTTTCTTCCCACGCACAACGGACACTAATGTTTTTGTCACTTTTTATGGAATCAAACTCAAAGTAAGGTCAGTACTTCCACGCTTTAAACGCTGCACGCTCATACTCTCTCTGCACTCGATATATGATCCATTGTTGATCTGCACACAGCTGTTGTCACGAACGTCGCACTCGCTTACGTCACTGTCATGAGACGTTCTCGCAAGAAAATCACAGTTTTAGTAACGCAGTAACGCAGCGTTCCTACGGGAAAGTAACAGTAATCTAATTACTGTTTTTGCAATAGTAATCCCTTACTTTACTCGTTACTTGAAAAAAGTAATCGGATTACAGTAACGCATTACAAGTAACGCGTTACTGCCCATCTCTGCTCACAACACACCCGGCAGAACATCATGTTATTTAGCTCGTCATATTGCAGCCACAGAAATTCTTTTGTCCATGAAACCATAAAGCTGCACTTTCTTTTTGCCTTATAGTCTGATTTGTCATAACTTTTCCGTTTTGTGGTAAGCTTTTCTTTGGCTGTCACTTCTTCACCCTGACCTGTCTTATTTGGCTCAGCAGAACTAAAATATATATCCTGCTGCTTTTACACACGCACTCACATAACGCTCAGCGATTCTCTGCGATCAACCTCTCACATGTTTAAGCTGCGGAGATTTCACTTGTCATGTTTGCATAGTAAGCTAACAAAAACAGTTAGCTTACTATGTTAATCTTTAATAGTCTTATTAACGATTGATAAGACTATTAAACGTCAGAGGAATTGGTGCGCAAATTATCATCACTCACCAATCAATACTGTCGCTCTCTATACACAGTTCACGCGATTGCAAAGTGAAAGCAAAAAACAAGCACAAATTCAAACGCGATTTCAATATGTCACATATTGACAGTAGCTCACCGATGCCAATGACATAATTACCCAGCTACATTTCTGAAAGAATACAAAAGCATTGACATATATTTTTCCTTCCTATGACAGCCCGACGGGCAGGGCAGAGTTAGATTTTGGTAGCCCGACTGGAAAAATTGCTAGCCCCGGGACGTCGGGCTAGCGATTTTGCGAGCCCTGAATTTGATCAATTAACTTCCCCACTAACTGCATGTCTTTGGACTGTGGGAGGAAGCAAACACGGGGAGAACATGCAAACTCCACACAGAAAGACCCCTGATGGTGGAATTGAACTGTTGCATGCATGCGTGTATGCAGGTCTGCCAGTGTGTGTGTGTGTGTGTCTGAGTATGTGTCTGTGTGTGTGTGTCTGACCTGAGAGTTGAGCAGCTGGGCGCGTTGAATCTGCGACAGCACAGGACCGACTCTGGGGGGGAACGGGCCGCGGCACAGAGGAGAGTTCTGACAACACACAAAAAGTGACGTCAGAATAAAACACGGTGATGAGGTCACATGACCGCGCTGTTTGTGAGGAAACTAAAATCAGAGCAGCCTGAAGCTGTAAATATGATTCCCGCCTTTATAAACATAGACGGGTCCTTCCTGGACCTTTGTGGGTGTGACTACACACAGCAGCTCAGCCGTCCACACAGTCACAGGTTCAAGTATTTTCATCCACAGCCCTGGTGGTGACCGAGAGGCTCCGCCTCCGCAGGTTCACCTACAAAGTGCAATCATTATATTGTGATTCTTTGTTTTCATAATCACTAAAAGACCAAATCACACAGCTCCACCCTGCAGCTGAACCACCTGATCCAGGTGCTGGTGGAGGTCACCACACAATCAGCTGCTGTTAGCACTTTTATTGTTCCACGATGCGTAAATGAAAACCACATGATGTAAAATCATCAGCAGTATGATTCCTGTCAAAAATAAACCTGTGATGTCCTGTAAACACACTGCAGCGCACCGTCCTGACGGGGCAGCGGGTGGAGAGGAAACACTCACTGCAATGTTGAGGAGGGTGTTGGGTGACAGACGCTCGGGGAAAGGGGCGGGGTATCTGTGCTGGACCGGGGCTCTCACGTGGACCGCTGTGGGATGGTGGATCTACACAAACGCACACAGACAGAGGGCGGGGTTAACAGAGACTGAGCCGTTACACGCAGCCGGACGCCTAAAAGCACATCTCGGCGCCACGGCAACGTTTAAATCCTGCGACAGAAACACGTGTTCGCAGCAGGGAGGGACTTCCTGTTTCTGACCTGGTGATTCAGCGCGTGGCTCATCGGCTGTTTGGGTGGAGTCCCGATTGGCACCGCCCTCACCGGAGGGGAGCCAATCACAGGGGAAGAAGAGCGTGGAGGAGGAGCCCTCTCTGACAGATCCTCATCGTTCCTGCCCTGAGGAGCTCGTTTGGGATGGCCCACCTCTTTGATTATCGACATGAGTGGATTATCCTGAAGACAGAAATATGAACAATAACTACATTCATGTATTTAGTCGTTCGTTTCTTTATTTTTGATCCTAGAATTAACTAAACTGGTGATGAACGGTTAGCTATCCAATAAGAAGAGTAAAGGTTAACCTCCATGTGTGTGACCAATCCCGGGGCGACGCTCACGGGGCCAAAGCCCATGCTGTTCTCCCAAATGCTGTGAGAGCTCATCTATGAGACAGATTCAAGAAACAAACAGTTCATGCACATCAGGCTGAAACTGGTTCAGACTAAACACAGGAAACCTTAAATCCACCTGTTCGTAGCTTTTTGGTGGATGATTCAATTTAATTTCCTCAAAAACATTTTGGCACGCTGCAAAGTCTGATACAGCACATGAAGGTAAAAACACTGACCTGGCCCATGGGGGCGGTGCCTCTGCGCAGCAAGTGCTGCTGCTGTTGGTAGCTGAGCATGGACGAGGGAGGAAGGCCTGAAGCACAACAGCAGGTTTCAGTTACAAACACAGCTTCTGCAGATAATGTGAACTTAAGCTGCAGACTGAACGAACAGCAGAAACACGGAGTCATCGCCGGCCTGATCCTAGAGCGGGAATCTAGGCAGCGCTGCAGCCTCACACGAGGCGTTCACTTGATCTGCTTCTGTTCAGTTTTACTGTCAAACATTAATTCAGTTCAATTTTATTTATATGTCACAACAGTAGATACAGAGAAAAGCCCAACAATCATATGACCCCCTATGAGCAGCACTCTGGCGACAATGGGAAGGAAAAACTCCCTTTTAACAGGAAGAAACCTCCAGCAGAACCAGGCTCAGGGAGGGGCGGGGCCATCTGCTGTGATTGGTGAGAGAAGGAAGACGGGATACAGACATGCTGTGGAAGACAAATACTTTCTTGCTCCAAGTGTGTGAAAGGCCAAATTTCGGACACCGGCGTTCCTCATGAGGCAGAAAATGACTCCTGGTTTTACCTGCTAAGTTCCCGACATGCAGAAAGCAAACAGCAGGTAGGTCTGCTCTGAGCGTCGCAGCCACAAATTCAAAATCAACCCTTTAGGCTCCAAAATCTGCCGGTGGGTTAAGAAGCCAAGCTTCCTTACAACGACTCTTTGATGAACAACAGATCGATCGAAGAAAACAACCAAGTGCATCTTTAAAAATATGAAATTTCATCGACTTATTCAACATTTAAATTCCCCAAAATGAAGCTGCTCACACGAACCAGCTCATATAAAAGAGACCAAACGACAGACGCTACGAATCAACTGTGACCAACAGTCATGTGACAACAGATCCACAGTCAGAGCGCGCACACTAACACACACACTTAAAATCTTGGTGACATCTATAAAAATAAAACCCACTGAGCTCAGTGCTGCGAAGCGGTCGACTCATTCTCACCTGACGCAGGGAGCCCGGGAGGCAGCTGGTGCTGGGGATGCTGGTGTGGCTGGGTGGGAGGGAGGATGGGGGAGGGCTGCGGCAGGACTCTGGGCTGGTCCAGCCCCCGCAGAGCGGAGAGGCCGGATCCTGCAGAGCCGGGGGGCAGACCGGGTCTCTCGGCTGCCCCGACTCCAGCGATGGCCGGGTCGGCGTCCAGGATCAGCCTGGCCAGAGACTCGGCCAAATCCCCCTCCCCCACTCGATCCTCCACATCTGAAGTGGGAGGTTACAGACTTTAAAACATGCCGACCTCCACTTGATGCTTCAGCGTCTGATGACATCACCTACCTGACGGCGGCAGTCTAGACGATGAAGAGGAGAAGCTGAGGGAAGCGAGGGATGATGGTGGAGGGGGATGGACTACAGAAGAAGGGATTCGGGTGGAGGAGGGGCGCTCGCTTGTGCTCAAGTCCGAGTCCCCGCCCATCCCCCCTCCTCCGAACCCCAGCCCCGCCCCTAACTCGTCCCGTTCATCGAGCTCGGCGAGGCGCTTGTGTTCCTCCTGCCAGTCGTCATCTGGAACAAACAAGCAACATCAAATCTGCACAGCCCCAAATCACACGTGAAAGGTCAAAGGTCACCACAGACAAATATGCAAAGACACAAACCGTCCTACAAAATAAAAGCAGAGATGTGAGGATGAGAATCCGTGTTCATAAACACACAGAGTGCCTTCAAACCCTCAGAGGTCCCACGTACACGTGACCTCCTCATTTATGGGGCCTCTCTGAAAATGTCAGAGTATAAACGTAAACGGCTGTAAACGAGCGGCAGCGCTGAGCTCATGTGATCTAAAATAAGGTTTCTCTGCAGCACCGCGCTCCTTATAATAAAGAACCAGGCTGACAGCAGAAACCGATTTGAGTCTAAATGATTTAACATTTATTTTAAAGCTTAGTGATACAAATCTACCAATAAACTACAGATTTAGCTCCACAGTAATATATAAAATAATTATGAGTTTCTCTCCAGTAAAACTGTGGCCTACATGTCATCTTTGGTTCACTTGTTCGTGGTTAAATGCTTCAGCAGCACATTCAGTCTTTTCTCACTGAATGAGAGGAGGTGAGAACAGCTGAGCCTCTGCGCTAATAAAAAGCAGATGTTGTTGCAGATACTCAAAGATAATCAGGGTATAAGTCACCCTCTCAGTCATCAGCCTGTCAGAGCAAACAGAGTCAGAGAAACGCTACGAGCTAAGTGGAGGAGCTGACCCTGTTCCTGACGCGCTGATGCGGCTAATGCAGAGCTAACTCAGTTTATGGTTCAAACATTTCACTGTGTGCTCCACAACAGCAAAGAAACTTTTATCAGTCATTGTGAGAACCGATGTTGCTCATTGGTTTACTCCATTTTGTTATTGTTAGACTGTGTTTGAGCAATTTGTTCACAAAGTGTTTCTTACACGAGGCCTCAGTGCACGACGTGTCCAACAGGCCTGAGAGCAGGAAAAAACTAGCCAGGTGTGTTTGATACGAACATCCAGGAGATCTGACGGGACAGATCCACAGTACAACCTCACCTCGTCTAGACGACAGAGTCAGACTGGAAAAAAAAAGATGTTTCTTTCTTACCGATGGCCCCGGCTCCAAAAGTGTCATCGTTGAATTGATCGATTTCATCTTCGTCTTCTATCAATCCATCATCTTCCTCCTCCAGCATACAGTCTTCATCCAGGGACTGAAATAAAGGAGGACAAGAGGGATGAAAAGATCTACAGATGTGAAAGACGAGGTGACCGAACAGCTGCGACTGGGACGTCAGAATAATCTGTGACTATAAAATAATGTCTCAACACTTTTAACTCACGTCTGAAAACTCAGAGCTGCAAAGCCTTCACCATGACTCTGTCTTAGTGTTGATCTTGCTTAGCTTTTATACTTTCATGCTTTTTTTAACCTTATGTTTAATTTGTATTTTGCTATGTTTTATAATATTGCTACTGTTATCGTACTATTGTAAGGTGAGCTGGAGGGTCTTAAAGGTGCCTATAAATAAAATGTATTATTATTAATATTATTATAATTCCTACAGCTGCAGATATTTTGTCATCCAAAGCCCTCTCTCTATGGATGGTCCTGCTCGACACACGGCTCCATCAGACATTTATAATAAATCAGATCCACGATCGTATTCATTCTCAGAGCTCTGCAATCAAAAGCATCCTCCGGGTGTGTCCGATCTGACACACAACCAGTTCAGTGAGTCTCATCAGAGATTAGTCGACAATCAAGTCAAAAAAGCTGACGTGTTTTTACTAGTGACACATAAATATTATTGCTTAAAATATGTCCTGCTGCTGCTTCAGGGCCATTCCTCCATGTGAGGGATGATCCTGATTCAGCTGCTGTAGAACTGATGAGACATTAAACACAAGCTGACACTGTTAAACATCGTCTCATTTGCTGATTGATTGATTGGCTGAATATTGCTATTGGGAAATAAAATGATATTTAAAAATGTTTCCAAAAAGTTGATTCTGTTCATCTGGACGTAGCGTTTTGTGGGAGAAACGTTTCGTCATCATCCAGGTGACTTCTTCAGTCTCAGCTGACTGCAGGTTTCAATCTTATAAACAGTACATATCTGTGAATGGTACTCATGGCCATTGATCAGTGGTGGTTGATCAATGGTCATGAGATTTTGCATAATTAAGACTAAGGAACTGACCTCCCAGCCCATTGTTCCTTCAGTGGGCTGGTTTCAGCCCACTGAAGGAACAATGGATCATTATGCAAATGTTCTGTTTATAAGATTGAAACCTGCAGTCAGCTGAGACTGAAGACGTCACCTGATGATGATGAAATGTTTCTCCAACAAAACGCTACGTCCAGATGAACAGAATCAACTTTTTGGGATTTACTTTCCTGGATGATTGAGATGCATCAAGACCTTTAAAAATGTTCATAATTTTCCGATGCTTATCCAGACGGGTTCTCAGGAGCTAAACAAAGACTCCCAGACTCCTCTCTCCACTGTAACCTCCTCCAGTCTTCTGGAGGACACCTACATCCTCCCAAAGCAGCCAAAAGACTTCATTTGTCATGACGTTCTGGGTCTGCTCGGGGTCTCCTCGTGTCCGTCCTCAGCTGGGATAAACGAGAGAGCTGTGCCAGGAAGGACATTCGGCATAAATCTGTGCTTCCTCTTGGCAACTAATGGAGCAGCCGAAAGTAAACAGCAGCATCCATACTGCCAAATAAATCTTGTTATTGATCCGGGTGCATCGTTACTCTTTACCGCAGGAACTGAAAGAGCTTCACAAATTTCTCAGCAGAGGCTTGATTGCACTTAATATAGAAAAACGTATCAAAGATGGCCCACAGGTCTCAAAAATACATTCACAGAAACGGCAACGATTGCACCAAACAATGCAGGTGCAGCAGCCTTGCACGCTTTACTCTGAATCTAAGTAAATGATGAAATATTTCTTTATATTTTTTTGCTGTCTTGTGCTACGTTTCCTGATGAAACCCTCCACTTTATCCAGGCTCAGGAACTGTGCTGGGAAGTGTAGTAGCTTGGGACCGTGTGAGGGAGGAGGTTATGTTCCCACTGTTAAGTTTACTTTTTAAATGTGGTCATTCTAGGTGTCAGGAACGAGGAGTACTCGGGGCAAACTTATTGTTTAAGGACCTGTGACAGACAGCCCACGGTGAAAATCTTCACTTCGAGGATTGAAAATCAATAGGTGTGATCACGGTGGCCATGTCACTTTACAAAGGTCAGGATATAATTTTAAAATTAATCCAGATGTCTTAAGCATAGAGAGTGATGCCCAGTCTCTTCCTCGCAGTGAGAAACACAACTTCCTTTAGCACTGGTATCAGATCAGTGGATAGCTAGCAGATACCTTAAGCTGCAGTGTTGGTATCTGGATCCAAACGGAGCTGGAAAAAGCTGGATCCACGCCTACCAAACACTGCGCATGTCCTCAGAGGCAGCAGTAAATTCACTCTTGTCGAGCAACTGACAGATTTGTTATACGACGGTTCATTTTATGAATAAAATGCTGACTAATTGCTGGAGCTTACAGCACCGTCATTATCTTGTATAAACTGGCTGATCATCGGTGTGCTGTCAGGGCCACATGGACCTGTGATGACAGTTACTTTTATTTAACCCATCCAGAAGGTGCCAGAAAGTCTGATTCAAACCGACACTGGGCCTTGGAGTGGTCAAAGTGTGCTAAACTGAGCTGCAAAATAAATGCCTCAGCCTGAGTTGGCATTTATAGCATGTAAGTAAATACTAGGAGTAGCATTGACCACTGGCCAAATGCTAGCAGTAGCTAGCTGAGACAATGACCCTGCTTTCACTGGGAAAAACATGAAACGCAGAAGAGATTAACTCAAAACAGGAACACTACGGTACTGACAAGAGAAGCCATTAGCAGCCTTCCATTTTTAAACTACCTGCTGGGAACAATAACGTTTCTTATCACAGCACTCTGGCACCCTGCAGCTAGCAGAGGCGCCTGTTAGCCGCAATGCTAATGCTGACGTGATATCGCGTATGACTCGCGTCGATTAGCTGCTGTCCTCAGAGGCCGAATACGACACAGTCAGGGCCGCTGCGACACTCCGGACTGTCACAGCGGACGCTGGTTTACTTTACAGTACTGTAACCCACACGGGCCGAGACAGGGCTCGCCGTCCCCGGTTCAGCACAGGAAAGCGGGCTGCCTCGCAGGCCGCACCGAGTTCAGCCGCATAAACAATAGTGAACGCCGAGCACGTACAGCGCGCGCTCTGTGGTCACCGTGAGCTCTCCGGGACTCACCGGAACTCTTCCTCGGGAAAACACACCTGATTATTTCCACAAAGCTACACTCACCTGAAATCGAAACATCTATCCGCAGGCTTTCGGGAGAAGGAGAGTGCATGGGAAGCTAGGCGGCGCGCAAATGACGCCAGCAGAGGACGTCCTCTAGGAACCACGTTACGGAACGACGTGAACGAGCGCGCATTTGACGTTCGCGCTCCGGGCTGTAGCGCGCCTCCTGAAAATGAGGAAACAGAGCGAGAAAACAACAAAAACGGTAAATAAAGAAGAAAACAGCACATCAGACTTTACAGCAGCGATTTTCTCTGCACTGCAGCTCGCCGTTCGCTTAAAATCATTATTTAAGAGCTTCATTGGACTAGACCACGATTCTATGACTATCATAAAGCTTTTTTTTAGAAATAAGGAACTGCATTATAATGGCTCAGCTCAGTGTTGTGTTGTTGGAATAAATGTTTCAATGAACTCAGTGATCGAAAACAAGCCATAATACGCGAATAATGTGAATGATTACATTAATAATATTACAACTATACAGTGCTGTGCGAAAGTCCCGAGCCACCCCTTTTTCCTTTAGATTATTCCCTGCGAGACAGACTTTGCACTTGTGCTTGTGCCTGAGCATTTTCAGAGGAATGATTTTTTTATTCTTGGCTTGTTAAGCCGCCCAACTCTGCCTCATCACAGCCAGCTCAGCAGAAAATGCATTTTAAGTTGCTTCTTTAGGCACTTTGTTACCAGCAGCCTGACAGATCATTCATTCCCATTTGTTTAGTTGTTTAGTGTCATTTGTACCAAAAGTTCAAATACTGATTCAAATTCTTTACTCGAGTAAAAGTGAAACATTTAGTCTGCCTCAGTTTATATGAACAAACATAATGTGACACGTACAGATTTAACAACACGAGGACTTCCATGTGAGCTTTAAATGAGCATCCTTCCTTATAAGCTCTCCTGTCCTTCTTTCTTATCTTTCTCCATCTCTGAGTGATGTTAGCTCTTTCTTTTCTCTCCCTGTGAAATAAGCAGCTGGACCTTTAGCTGCAACACACTGTGAGACAAACAGTTTGTGTGTTTGTTATGTTTGTTGAGCTCATAGAAATGTGCATTTAAATTTTTTTGAATTGTTGGAATTATGAGAATAGAATCGTACAATCAGAGTTTGATCCTTCATGCAATAACACCTCCAGCCTCATTAGAGTTGTACAAACTCTGTTTTAGCTTTATGTATAATAATTTTCATCCATTTATGTGCACTTTGCAGTAAATTGCCTATTTTAAATAATTCACTAATATATAATAATATTATATTACATTATTATTAATAGTCTGATATTATTAAAATATAATAATATAATAAAATATTTATATTTTCTCAGCAGAATATAAAGAAATGAGTGGCTCATGACTTTTGCACAGTACTGTATCTGCAGTTTTACACGTGTGTGTGTTTCTGAGTGAAAAAGTAAAATTGTAAATGTGCAAAAATGAGATGCTGTTGTGTGTGTGTTTTATCCCACAGTAGAGCTGTAATATTTTACTGAAATACATTTTTTATCTTTAACTCTGATTATTTTGTTATTTTTTTAGTTATAACTGTCCGAGTGCGTCTCTACATAATAACAGCTGTGCACTGATGCACACATGGGATTGAAACAATACATCAAAGTGCAGTTTTTGCATTTTTACCAGAAACAGCGCAGTGCCTCCTCGCAGTGAAAGCAGAGCTCCTGAATACTTGCATGTGTGTGAGTGTGTTGCGTGCTGAGCTCCACCATGGTCCAGTGGCAGCTCTGCACTCCGGAGAACCTGATGTATTCAGGGTTCGGCCGTCCTTTTCCACGACACGGCCTCCAGCTGCTCTTTTGGTTTTCCAACCAGTGTGTGACCTGCGACGTGGTCCAGCTGGTGGTCACCATGAAGGTAAGATCAGGTCTGTGTGTGTCTGTGTGTGTGTGAATCAGACTAACACCTGATGTGTTTCCACAGCTGGTGTCGGACTGTCAGCCGGAGATCGGGAACTTCGGCTTCCACCTGTTTGGAAACATGGAGGAGCTCCTTCCTGTTCTGAGCAGGCCCAGGAGGAGCAGGAGTCAGGTGTGCCGTGTTTGTTTGGTAGTTTCACAGGTAGAGATCAGGCTGCTTCCTGTTAGGGGAACCGCTCAGCTGGTTGTGGTTCAGTGAAAACACTCGCTTCACTTTGAGGTTTCATGCTCTCAGCTGGACTCTGAATGGGCAAACATTTCATTATAAGTGAAATGAGAAGAAGAGGAAAGGCGGGAGCGTGCAGGTGGGAGTAGGACTCCGACTGTAACAGCCTCTGCCCTCCATCTTTACTCTCTTTCCAGGTCACGTACTTTGAGGTTGGCAACCTGAGCACAGAAACGTATCCTGCTTCTGCAAACCTGCCGGCGTACGTGAGGGAAAACTATCGGTCGGGTGTCAGAAGCAACAACTCCAACATCGATCGCATCATCATTGGTTACCGGGTGAGGACCCGGGTGGTGGAGACGGTGTACATCACTGAGCACGACCCCGCCGCCTTTGGGAGGTTCAGATTCGACAGGACTTTTGAAATCAGCTGTGAACTGATCCAGGCCCTGCAGAACCCCCAGCTGGACCTCACCGGCTTCCTCATCCAGATGGGCTACTACGTAAATGTGCTCCAGGGCTTAGGAGAGATCCCCTACTCGGATCCATCAGCTCAGCAAACCTGCAGCGTGGTGCGGCACTACAGCTACAACACATCAGCACAGAGCAGGCCTGCAGCTAACTACAGGAAACTGCCGGCGTACAGTTACTGGAAGCTGCCTCGTGAAGGTAAACCTGCAGTCAGGGTTCAGTTTAGCTTCAGATGTAAACGTTTTTAATGGCAGAAAATGTGGAATATGTCCGACTGGCGTCTTTGGTCAGGTCGCCCGAGTTCAAGCTGAGATGTGCGCTTCGTTTGAGGTTTTATTTCCCCAGATTTTCATTGTTTTTATGATTTGTCGTTTTGTTTTCTTTCACAAGAAGCACTCGAGTTGGAAGCAACTGGACGTCTTATCCAGATGTGCAGAAGTCTCAGTGATGAGGTGAAACATCTAAAAAAAGACGTCCAGTCGTTTTCCACTTAACTGCTTCAGATGATCATGAGCTGTAGCAGCAACTACAACGTGTACACACCTGATAAAACACCAGGACTTTATGATGTAATGTGACCTTTAACCTCTACTATTTATTTAAAATCAAACCATGTGTGTCATGTTTCGCTACAGACAACGAGCTGGTGTCATATCTGTGCTTTTACTTTAGCTTTTTGTATCACCTGTAGGGTCGGCTGAAGAATTGGCTCCTGTAAAAGTTCTGGACGTGAAATGAAGCTCTCATATTTAGACGTGTTCAGAGCTGCTAGCATCGCGAGCCAGATCCCATTCACGCTTTAGATAATTAAAGGGACAGTTCACCTCCTTCTGTTTTGGTGATTCGTGTTTTTGAGACATCAGCAAACATCATGAAAGAAAAAAGAATAAAGAGACTCAAACGTGAGCAGTTCGGTGCCTGGCAGGTGACGGGGATCGTTTCTGACTGTGTGATCGAATTCTTGATAAACCGTCTCTCCTTTGTAAGATTAACATTTTAAAGACTTTCTGAATTTCTGTCTTCAGCTTTCAGTGGAAAACCAAAGAAGCGGGATGGAGGCGAGGACTTTGGCTTCCTGAAGCTTCTTCTCGGCGCTGGAGCGCTCTACTTAGCAGCCAAGTGTCTGTTCTGGTTACTCGGCAGCTGGTGGAGCGAAGACGTGGAGCTGAAGCCACAGTGGACTCCGACGTTTTGGCGCCGCGCTCCCAGCGATCGGCACGCGCACGTCATGCTGGATTACGTCTTCTAAACTCACACATGGTATCAAATGTCACACAAAGCTGTGGACTTCCTGGACTCCAGCCTGTGCTGTTTCCACACTGGAGGAAAAATGATTATTTTAAACGATTTTAAGGTGTTTTTGCTTTATGTTTGACACAGACTGGACCAAAATCACATTATGCATCATGCATCCAGCTGAATCTGTAAACACTGAAGTGCTGATCTCTGAAATCTTACATTTTAAAAATCAGTGCAGGATTCATGTGATGGTTCCTGTTCCAGGAAGCAGCTTCAGCTCCAGATGATTCAGTTTCCACTTCCACAAAGTGAGCTCTGATTATTTTCACCCTGAGATCAGCACGAGTGGAGAAAGAAAGCCATCACCAATCGAGCTCCGATACCACGATTCGCCACGGCAACGGAAAAACAAAGAGCAGGGCAGCGATTTTAATCCAGAAGACGAAGCAATATGAGCGCGTGTCAGGACGGGGATCACACGCTCGCAGTGAGACTGGTTTTGGTCGTTTTTAGTGGAAAATAAACTCAAACTTTGAATCAAATATTGTTTGACATAATTTAAAAACTAGAGCTCAAAATTTCAGCATGAAATGTAATCAGATTACAGACTGTCTGTAGGTTATTTTAGTCATGTTTGAGACTAAATATTCACATTGGGTCTTGGGAATGAGGCGTGGGCTGGGAAGTCCACAGATTTCTCTCCACAGGTTTGACTCCCGAGGCTGGAAGCGCAGAGAGCAGTGAGTTAAGCAGCTCTGACCACAGCACCAGAGCGCACACACTAACACAGGTGAGTTCACTGCCCACAGCCTCCAGGTGCGAGGACTCGTAGAGCACGAGTGTTGAACATTTAGATTCTGTCGATCGTGTCGGAGAATGGCCGACACAAATGGAGATGCTTTGAAACCAGTAACTCCAGTAAAGTCCAAGAATGAAGCAGAGAGCCGGAGATGAGCAGAACTTTAAGGCAGGTCACACAAACATGGATAAAAGTGCGTTAGCTGTTTGACACAGATATACGGAGGGCCAGGAGTGACTAAATGAAGTAATGTAATACACCATTAAATAATTGATTAAATGTTTAATTAATTAATGAAACATATTTTGAGAAGTAATTAAATGACCATTCGTTTAATTATATATTTATTTCAAATTTTAATTAATTATTGACACGATTCATTAATTCATTTTGTCACTCCTGGTGCTCTGTATATCTGTACCTCTTTTTACTGGTCGCCCAACTTTTAGCAGGTCGAGTAAACCTCGAGGTATTTCTCTGCTGGACAGAAATCTAATCATCACTCTTTTTTTCCTAAGAACGAAAACCAAATTTCTGCCGCTCTGGATTCAGTAAATTTGTTCCCTGGATCTTAGATCTGAATATTAACAGGTGTGAACGTATGGCTACAACATCCTTAAATCTGGAAGCTATCATTCAGAAAACCCAACGCAGACTAAACAGTGTCTCCTGAGAGATCTCTGAGGAAGAGTTCTGTTCGCCAAAGCGTCGCTCCGTGTAGAGAAAAATCCTTCAAACAACATCGACAAGATGCTCTGTAACTTTGTGTGGAGAAATAATAATGATAGATTGCATTTATATGGCGCTTTTCGGGGCCCTCAAAGCGCTTTACAATGCCACTATTCATCCACTCTCACATTCACACACTGGTGGAGGCAGCTACAGTTGTAGCCACAGCTGCCCTGGGGCAGACTGACGGAGGCGAGGCTGCCATATCACGCCATCGGCCCCTCTGGCCAACACCAGTAGGCGGTAGGTGAAGTGTCTTGCCCAAGGACACAACAACCAAGACTAATTTTACCTCCTCACTACGTACGACTCTGGATACTGTAGCTCCTGTGAAAACTAAGGTCTCTAATCAGAAGTACCTGACTCCATGGTATAATTCTCAAACACGTAGCCTAAAGCAGATGACTTGTAAGCTGGAGAGGAAATGGCGTGTCAGAAATTTAGAGGATCATCATTTAGCCTGGAGAAATAGTTTGTTGCTTTATAAGAAAGCCCTCAACAAAGCCAGAACATCTTACAATTCATCACTGATTGAAGAAAATAAGAACAAACTTTCCTGTTTGCTAAAGCATATAGTTAGGGCTGGACCAGGTGACCCTGAATCCTCCCTTAGTTATGCTGCAATAGATGTAGGCTGCCGGGGGATTCCCATGATGCATTTTTCCTTCCCACTGTCGCCAAAGTGCTGCTCATAGGTGGTCTTATGATTGTTGGGTTTTACTCTGTATGTATTATTGTGCGATCTACTGTACAATATAAAGCACCTTGAGGCGACTGTTGTTGTGATTTGGCGCTGTATAAATAAAATTGAATTGAATCGCGCTGTCAGATTTGTGATCTGATTTCAAAACAAACTGCTGAAGATTTTCTCTTATTTTGGAAGGATGTTCTGTTTGGCCTTACAGAAAACTGTACACATCTAAAAAAGAAGTCTGATAAAGTATATATAATTGAGCTGATTATTATCATGGCCAGGTTTTATACACAGAAGTGTAAGTTCAGAGGCACTAACTCTGATTATTTCCTTTAAAAATGAATTCAAACAGTGCAGTCAATGAAAGAACCTGCATTAGGTTCAACCTCTTTCTGTAGTCTGTTATCGCCCCCTAGTGGTCAAACAATCCTGCCGTAAACTGCTCTTTGTATATAATTAATTGATTTGACTTATTTATGTTTAATGTTTCTCTCTCTCCTTTTCTCCACGAAGCATTTTCAAAATTCATGAGTATCACTAAAAATGGCAAAACATTTATATCATTCATCTACTTTTATTTATTTTTAGTTTCCATAAATTCATGTTGGCAATAAAAGAGCGGGGGCAGAAGGGTCTACAGGTCAATGAAACTGACGATGCTTTTACTGCTTTGTGCTTGTTTTCATGTTACTCCACAAGGTCAGTGAAAGAACAAAGGTGCTAACCCCTGGACCAAAAGCAAATGGTCCAAGTGGGCGAGGTGCTGATTTTCAGATGGCAGGTCTACATCTAGAAGCAAAATGAGCACAAACACCAACAACCAAAGTGAAGCATTAAGACAAAACTGTCCAACAGGATCCACACATTCTGCCACAAATACATGCAAGACAACTAAATTGGTCCACAAATAGATGTAAACTGACTAAACTACGACACAAATCAGACAAAAACAGATGCAACATGATCACAAACAGACACATGTTGGCTACATGTTGATGCAAAATGACTGAAATCACACGTGCAACACTTTCTACATATTTGACAACAGAAGAAAAACACAAACAAAGTTGGAATGTATTTTCATTTAGATTTCTTTTTTTATTTCATGCCGAATTAGATATTTTAAAAGCGCCAAATCACAAAGTCTCCTCCCTGTTTGTACTGTAAGGTCAAAACCCTACAGTACTACAGAGAACCCCAACAATCAAATGATTCCCCTCTGAGCAAGCACGAGGCGACTGTGGGGAAGAAAAACTCCCTTTAACAGGAAGAAACTTCCAACGGAACCGGGCTCAGAAGGGACGGCCATCCGCTGCGACCGGTTGGGGGGATGGAAATCAAAAAGGAGACGAGATGGCGTGAACTAGGGGACCAGGAAGCAGAGTTGCAGTCTTACACGCCTCTCTGCAGCTTCTCTCCTCCTGCTACCCCCCCAAAAACCCATCTCCATAGAGACTGTGTCTGCTTCCAAAAAGACAAAAAACAAACTAAAAACCAGCAACAAACAACTTAAACATTTACAAAGAAAGAACAATACAGTATCCACATCTGAACCAAAGAGTAAAACAGTGAAATGTGGATTATTAAATATTAGGTCTCTCTCTTCCAAGTCTCTGTTAGTACATGACTTAATAAATGATCAACAAATTGATTTACTCTGCCTTACAGAAACCTGGTTGCAGCAGGATGATTATGTTAGTTTAAATGAATCAACACCCCCGAGTCATTCTAACTACCAGAAATCTCGAAGCACAGGTCGAGGGGGCGGTGTGGCAGCAATTTTTCACACCAGTCTATTAATTAATGAAAGACCAAGACAGACTTTTAATTCATTTGAAAGCCTGATGCTTAACATTATCCACCCCAGCTGTGAAACTCAGAAACCAGTCTTACTTGTTATCATCTATCGTCCACCTGGGCCTTACACAGAGTTTCTGTCTGATTTCTCAGACTTTATATCTGATTTAGTTCTGAGCTCAGATAAAATAATTATTGTGGGTGATTTTAACATCCATGTAGATGCTAAAAATGACAGCCTCAACATGGCATTTAATCTGTTGTTAGACTCAATTGGTTTCTCTCAAAATGTAAAAGAACCCACCCACCACTTTAATCACACTCTAGATCTTGTTTTAACATATGGCATAGAAACTGAACATTTAACAGTGTTTCCTGAAAACCCTCTCCTGTCTGATCATTTCTTGATAACATTTACATTTACAATAATTGATTACGCAGCAGTGGAGAGTGGACTTTATCAAAGTAGATGTCTTTCTGAAAGCGCTGTAACTAAGTTTAAGAATATAATCCAGCCACTGTTATCATCGTCAATGCCCTGTACCAACACAGAGCAGAGCAGCTATCTGAACGCTACCCCAACAGAGGTCGATTATCTTGTTAATAATTTCACCTCCTCACTACGTACGACTCTGGATACTGTAGCTCCAGTGAAAACTAAGGTCTCTAATCAGAAGTACATGACCCCGTGGTATAATTCTCAAACACGTACCCTCAAGCAGACGACTCGTAATCTGGAGAGGAAATGGCGTGTCACAAATTTAGAGGATCATCATTTAGCCTGGAGAAATAGTTTGTTGCTTTATAAGAAAGCCCTCCGCAAAGCCAGAACAGCTTACTATTCGTCACTGATTGAAGAAAATAAGAACAACCCCAGGTTTCTCTTCAGCACTGTAGCCAGGCTGACAAAAAGCCAGAGCTCTTTTGAGCCAACCATCCCTTTAACGTTAACTAGTGATGACTTCATGAACTTCTTCACAAATAAAATTTTTATCATTAGAGAAAAAATTACCAATAATCATCCCACAGATGTAATATTATCTACAGCTACTTGTAGTTCCATTGATGTTAAGTTAGACTCTTTTTTTCCAATTGATCTTTCTGAGTTAACGTCAATAATTACTTCCTCCAAACCATCAACGTGTCTTTTAGACCCCATTCCTACAAAACTGCTCAAAGAAGTTCTGCCATTGATTAATTCTTCGATCTTATATATGATCAACCTATCTCTAATAATCGGCTATGTACCACAGGCCTTCAAGGTGGCTGCAGTTAAACCTTTACTCAAAAAGCCATCTCTAGACCCAGCAGTCTTAGCTAATTATAGGCCAATCTCCAACCTTCCTTTCATATCAAAAATCCTTGAAAGAGTAGTTGTCAAACAGCTAACAGATCATCTGCAGAGGAATGGTTTATTTGAAGAGTTTCAGTCAGGTTTCAGAGCTCATCACAGCACAGAAACAGCTTTAGTGAAGGTTACAAATGATCTTCTTATGGCCTCTGACAGTGGACTCATCTCTGTGCTTGTCCTTCTTGACCTTAGTGCAGCATTCGATACTGTTGACCATAATATTCTATTAGAGCGATTAGAACATGCTGTAGGTATTACAGGTATTGCACTGCAGTGGTTTGTATCATATCTATCTAATAGACTCCAATTTGTGCATGTAAATGGAGAGTCCTCTTCACACACTGAGGTTAATTATGGAGTTCCACAGGGTTCAGTGCTAGGACCAATTCTGTTTACATTATACATGCTTCCCCTAGGCAGCATCATTAGAAGACATAGCATACATTTTCACTGCTATGCAGATGACACCCAGCTCTATCTGTCCATGAAGCCAGATAACACACACCAATTAGTTAAACTGCAGGAATGTCTTAAAGACATAAAGACTTGGATGGCCACTAACTTTCTGCTTCTCAACTCAGATAAAACTGAGGTCATTGTACTCGGCGCTGAAAAGCTTAGAAATTTGGTATCTAACCAGATTCTTACTCTGGATGGCATTACCTTGGCCTCCAGTAACACTGTGAGGAACCTTGGAGTCATTTTTGACCAGGATATGTCCTTCAACGCACATATTAAACAAATATGTAAGACTGCGTTCTTCCATTTGCGCAACATCTCTAAAATTAGAAATATCCTGTCTCAGAGTGACGCTGAAAAACTAGTTCATGCATTTATTACTTCCAGGCTGGACTACTGCAATTCATTATTATCAGGATGTCCAAAAAACTCACTGAAAAGCCTTCAGTTAATCCAAAATGCTGCAGCAAGAGTACTGACAGGGACTAGAAAGAGAGAGCATATTTCTCCTGTTTTGGCTTCCCTTCATTGGCTTCCTGTTAAATCCAGAATTGAATTCAAAATCCTGCTCCTCACATACAAGGTCTTAAATAATCAGGCCCCATCTTATCTTAATGACCTTGTAGTACCATATCACCCTATTAGAGCACTTCGCTCTCGCTCTGCAGGCCTACTTGTTGTTCCTAGAGTATTTAAAAGTAGAATGGGAGGGAGAGCCTTCAGTTTTCAGGCCCCTCTTCTGTGGAACCAGCTTCCAGTTTGGATTCGGGAGACAGACACTATCTCTACTTTTAAGATTAGGCTTAAAACTTTCCTTTTTGCTAAAGCATATAGTTAGGGCTGGACCAGGTGACCCTGAATCCTCCCTTAGTTATGCTGCAATAGATGTAGGCTGCCGGGGGATTCCCATGATGCATTGAGTTTTTCCTTTCCAGTCACCTTTCTCACTCACTATGTATTAACAGACCTCTCTGTATTGAATCGTATCTGTTATTAATCTCTGTCTCTCTTCCACAGCATGTCTTTATCCTGTCTTCCTTCTCTCACCCCAACCGGTCGCAGCAGATGGCCGCCCCTCCCTGAGCCTGGTTCTGCCGGAGGTTTCTTCCTGTTAAAAGGGAGTTTTTCCTTCCCACTGTCGCCAAAGTGCTTGCTCATAGGGGGTCATATGATTGTTGGGCTTTTCTCTGTATCTATGAAGCGCCTTGAGGCGACATTTGTTGTGATTTGGCGCTATATAAATAAAATTGAATTGAATTGAATTGAACTATAGTTGTTAGAATTTGGATTTGAGGGCCAATTTAAAAATCAGGGCTCGCAAAATCGCTAGCCCGACGTCCCGGGGCTAGCGATGTCTCCGGTCGGGCGACCAAAATCTATCTCAGCCCGATGAGCTATCATATAGCCCGATGAGCTATCATATAGCCCGATGAGCTATCATGTAGCCCGACGGGCGGGGCTGAGATAGATTTTGGTCGTCCGACCGGAGACATCGCTAGCCCCGGGACGTGTTATGGTTTAAATTTTGATTTGGTGCTAAAATTCTGCCTCAAGATGTTAAAAGAAGCAGGGCAGTGGGGGAAAGCCAGGATGGTGATTTTAATCATCGTTGGCTTTAATGCACCACCTAAAGGGCTTTCGCAGAGCTTTTCCCACCGCTGAAAAGAACCTGGAAATTTTGGATTTCTTTGGAGGACTGGGGATGACTCCCAGGCTGATTTTTAGATGCCTTATCACAGCCTCATCAAAAGATGAATTACTTTCCATCGCAGCATGTAAGACACGTTCTGGGGAGCCAAACTCCCTGATGAGGGATTTGGCTATTTTCTTCATGAACTGTTTCTGGTCATTGATGAGACTCGTGGTGGACTCTGTGCTGCTGAGTTCAGGCTTGATCAGGTCTCTCAGATGGTTGATGGCCATGTCTAGTTCTGCTGACAGAGACACAGAATGTTTGGTCTTAGATTTAGATTTTACAAGAACGCTCGCGAAGAGGAAGAAGGCGAGGTCATCGGACGTTTTCTCAACCTCGGAAGATGGCGCTGACACAGAACCATTCTCTGACATTTTAGAGGAAACCATGAGAGAGCCTGAAACACCTGCAGAGCTTTTTTCTGGATGCTCTGCAGGTGCAATGCAAGATTTTGGCGTTGGAGGTGACTTATCAGATGCCAGAGAGCATTTTTCTGGAGAAATGCTCCCAGATTTTGGCCTTGGAGGTGACTTATCAGATGCCAAAGAGCATTTCTCCAGAGAAATCCCAGATTTTGGCCTTGGAGGTGACTTATCAGATCCCAGAGAGCATTTCTCCAGAGAAATCCCAGATTTTGGCCTTGGAGGTGACTTATCAGATCCCAGAGAGCATTTTTCTGGAGAAATGCTCCCAGGTTTTGACGTTGGAGGTGATGGTACAGATTCCTCACCACTGCTCGCTGAATCTGTTTCCTGCTTTGGGGTCTGTGTTCTTTTAATAAAGTTTCGGATGTCATTCACAGCCTCAGACACCTTGTCCATTTGAATCACTTGATCTTTGTCTTCGTTGTCCAGCCAGAGTAAAAGCTTCTGTAGAAACCTTTCTACTGCGTCTTCTACGAGGACATAGAGGACTTCAGCAGAATAGGGACGCTTTGAGCCTTGTGTTTGTCGTGGAGTCCTGGAGATGACGGTGTCTGAGAGGGATCTACCCATTAGAGGTTCGGGGATTTCATACATTCGATCCGTCATCAGTAGATCAAACACTTTTGCCGTTAAGTCCACAGTAAAGTCTCTGGTTGCCCCACTATTTCTAAAGTTTCCCAAGGTTTTTTCAATGGAGAGCTCTTCTTTCTTAGTTAGTTTGTCAAACAACCGATTAACGTGGGATCTAATGGCGCCAAAGTCGACTGGAGAAAAACGAATGTACCGTAGAAGCATATTTTGGGAAGGGGCTTGATTTGCGCTCTGGGGACGAGGACTATGAGGCTCTGACCCTGAGAGGCTGACAGCTATGCTTTCATCGGAGGGCACCGTGTCACTCTTGGGCTGCTTGCAAACGTTTTTTAGACAAACAAAATATTTCCTGTTTGTCTTTATTTCTTGTCTCAGCTCGTTTTTCATCTTTTCAAATTGTTTTTTCGCAAACATGCAAAAGCGATGTTTGCGTGCTTTGAGGCCGGAGTGAGAGGTGGACGGCACACATTTGGAAAAGAAGTCTCTCACCTTGTTGATAATGAATCCTGCATTAAAGGCAGGTTTGGGTAAGCTACAGCTGTCACAGAGCTCTTCACTGCTTGAATCCAGGTTTCCAAGTATCTCATTTACAATGTCAGCTGCAACCTGTTCTACTGGGGTTGCAGCTCGGATACTGTGGCTCTCTGCAGTGGGTTTGATTTGGCCTTGTTCTGTTAGAGCTGATTGGTCTGGGAGCTCAATTTCTTTCTCCTCATCATCTGAACCTTTATCTCCTTCTGTCATCTCTCCATCTGAGCTCCTTGATGACAGAATCACAGAAATCTCTGTGATTGCTGATTGCACTGACACCTTTGAATCCGTGCTTTCTGAACCGGAATCAGACCCCCTTGACACGCACCGGCAGCGCAGCTTACGTGCGTGCCTTTTAAGGCACGAGGCAGCGTGGCAAACCATGCGGCGCAGCTTTTTAATATTACTCAATTTGCCGCTAACATAAACGGCGGGGTCTTGCGGCAAATCAGGGCTTTCTGCGATCAGGGCAATTGTTGAGCTGACCTTTTCGGAGATCTCTTCCTCAACCATCCGTGTCAGCTCGTCAGCGCTCTCATGTCGCTGTTCCGGGACGTTAAGAGCGCTGGCGATGGCGGCTGAGATCGAGTCTCCGAGGGACGGGCTTATTTTCCCCGCACCTAAAGGCTCCGGATCTTCCTTCGTCATGTGATCCTGAATAACAGGAAGGTTTATTTCAAGGATTCTGACAGAGGCGATCTGAATGATTTCAGAAATCATATCAGCGAGCACCGCTTGGACGCCCGAGTCGCACGTGCCATTTTCTATCTCGCTCCACTGAACTTCAGAGAGCCTTTCAAAGCACCGGTTGATTGGTGGCATAATCTGTTCTGGTGTGACCACGAATGAAGTTTCGTCTTTGCTGGGTGGAGCCATTGTTGTGTCGCAACTGTGATTTTCTAGATTTAGGTGAATAGTGTGCGAGTTTTCTTGCTTTAGAGAACGCCGACTGTTGAACATTTGCAAACAGATGAGCTGTGACGTTTCTGTGTGAGAGCCCCTACTTAAGGGTTTCCCTGCCTGTGACGTGGCTGACAGATCAAAGCAAAAGAACGTGAGTCACAGAGAACGCACGCGCAGACGCGGAGATAGAAGCCCCTGGCGCGCGCTCACAACTGCGCAGCAGCAGATTTGAATGACGCCTCGGGTAAACCGTTCGTGACCCTCCATATCCCAGGATTCATTGCGAGTCAAAGTTTGAAGAAAAATGGCGGAAGTGAAGCGGTGCAGAAATAAAGTCTTCAACGTAAGCGCAGTACGGTGTACATTTCAGGACATCGTCAGGTCTCAGAACACGAGCTATCAGACAGAGAGAAAATCTTCCTGCAGGTGGCGCTGTTGTCATGTCCCACCAATGACTGTAGTGACAGCTGCAGTCACGGAGAAACTTGCGTATCTCTGTTCGGGAATAGCAGATAGAGCGTAGGCTCTGAGAGGAGGGCCAGCGTTTACGCTACGAAAACACGACCGAGTGTTTTAACCTGACAGCCTGAGGTGTTCTTCAGTAAACTGGACTACCCGACAGAAGGACCCGAGGCCCCGCTGCACTGTTTCGGTAAGTTAAACGTGTTTGTAAGCTACTCCGTAACTACCGTCCTTAGCTAGCTCCTGAGACCTAGCTAGCTAAGATGTCAGGGTTCGTTTAGCTAATCTGTGCAGGTGAATGCATTTACTAAAGAAATCAAGAGAAACGCTCCGGGCTGCTCAGTCACTAATTACTGTTACTGTACTTTTATTACAAGTATTATACTGTAAAAGCAACAGGCTGCACCCTGCTGCAGCTCCTGTGCAGAGCTGAATATTAAAGATGTGCAAACAGCATGTTTTCAGTCTCTTGCCACATCTGTAAAGACAGTAACATTTTTTTAAAAGCTTGTACTTCAGTAACTCCTCATTAATCAGGAACTATGGATTAAAGTACTGTAGTGTACTGTAATACTGAAAAAATGTAAGAGAAGAACTTCAGATCCTGAGTGTGTGAGGACAGAAGAATCAGCTTTATTTCAATGTTGAGGGATAAAATTTATATGTGAGTTTGATGGTTCTGTTGTCTTTGTGATTACAGGAGCTGCCCTCAGATTCAGACCTCAGCACCACCCAGTGACAGCAGACAGATCATCCAACATGTTCACATGTTAACTGCAAAATGAACTGATGGAAACAGTACAAAGGTTAGAGTACCACATGTGCTGTAGTGAAGGCTGCAGCTTTATTGATAAAGTTAAAGACAAAAGAACAAAAGGATTAATCACTCATGTAACTGTGTCACTATATATCAGCATTAACAGGACCTCAGTTTGTATCTCAGACCTGCACAGCTTCCGTTTTAAACACTTGATGTACTCAGCTGCATGAAGAGCATATGAGATTTTTTCTAACACAATTAAATAAAAGCTGATGAAGGTCAAAGGTCATCACTTGTATGTTGAACTACAAACTTGTCATCTGGAGTTCTTTCACAGTTTTTTACACATAGTGTGTTATTTACCATAAAGTGATTCAGAGTTATTCATACCAGAGTAACCAGAGAGGATCACATATTTTTAAATATATAACTTTCTACAGGACTGAATATAATATCTTTATGTAAAAGTCTGGAGCCTCTGGGGAGTATCTGAGTATTTATAACATTACACAAAGCAAAGGTCTCATCACAGTGTTGATGAAATGCTGGGTTTATCCATCTCCTGGGGCGGGCCTACGGAGGAGTGCTGAAGATTTCCCTGTGAGGGAGCTGCTGGTGAAGATCATGAGTCCTGCTTGATCAATGCCATGAGCTTCAGTCTTCCTGCTGTTTCTTAAATGATGCCTCTTACAGCGGGTCAACAGAACATCTGGCACAGGACAGCTGTGATGAAAGAAAGGGAAGAAGTTTCTCCAAACCTCTGGACCCAGAAACCCAGCTTGGTCCTGATGGTCTCCCTCACTAGTTTCTCTCCAGGGTGAATGTAGCTGTTGATATAATATGGACTCTATTATTAAATGAAAAGAACAAATTAGACTACACTACTGAAACCTGCTGCTGTTTTTAAAGTCTCCATGTTACCAGGCTGTAGAGATTTAAACAGTTTTAGATCCATGACACTCACAGTCTTATGTTAAAATCTCAAAGGACAGATTATATTTTTGATATTAACAGTAACTCTGGGCCTCTGTAGAGTGTGCAGCTGATCTCGTCGCTGTCTAAAAATGGATAAAAAAACATAAGTGTTGAAGACTATTAAGAGTAGCAGGTGTGTAGCATCGCTAACTAGCTAGCAACAAGCCTCCAACACAGTGTGTATGCTAGCGGCTAATCTAACTAACGAATTAACAACAGAGTGATTTTAGAACTATAAGATGATGAGCTGTGTGTCTTTTTATAACAGTGACATGGTTGTATTTACCTTAATTAAACGAGTCGTCAGTCGCGGTAAACCAGCAAAAAAACTCGAGCAGCCGGGCTACGTAAAAAGCGTAGGGGGGCGTGTTTGCGGTCACGTCCAGCGGGTGTTTGGGCGGGAGCGTTACACAGTCGCTCCACCTCAAGTCACTACTGCGCAGACTCTGGCTCCAAATTTGCAAGATGGCAGCCTCCACAAGCGGGGTATTTTGGCTTCATTTTTCCACAATGGTAGGAGGCGGGGTCGCGTCGTCCATGTTTTCTACAGTCAATGAGCTGGAGGGATGAAGGTTGTAGACGCTGCAGGTTAATGAGTCAGTCACTGTAGTTTGGTTCAGTTTTAGTGGATCTGCACACATCCTACAGATGTTTCGCTAAAATAAGTTATCTTATCTTCACTCTTGATTCAACAACAGTCACAGTAGCACCAACACCTGGCCACACCACAGAGCAGAGTAAAATTCTTCCATCGCCAAGTTTGAATGTAACTATAACATCACTTCCTGTTTCTACAACTCCCCCCCCCCAACTTTATTTTCCACCGCTCGTACAGAGCTACAAAAACAAGGGAGTGGACTGTATTGCATCGGCTCAACCCAAACGTGGAGCAGCGTGGAGTTCATAATGACAAATCTGAGAGTTTGAAGAGTGTGTGAAAGCAAAGGTAAGCTTGTGATATTTCTAAATCACGTAACTGCTGCTAAAAAGAAGCAACACCAGATTCATAAAGTCATAAGTGCGCCTGCTGTCTAACTTTGCCCTGTGCAGCTTTTATTTCAACAGCTTCATTTGTGCACAAGTCACAGTGACTAATGGTGGATAATCTGATCTCACCGGATAGTGTAGTGGCGCGACCTTTGGATCGGGTGTCACAAGTCAACCCCCCCATGCTAAAAAAACAAAAACAAGCTCTTACGCGGCACAGCTACGTCCGCAGCCTGTCCAAGCATTTCGTTATATCCGGTACTGTGTGTGTGACAAATAACACTTGTATTGTATTACACACAGTCCTCCACAATTAGTGTGTTTGTGGTGAAGATGGCTCAGCCGGCTCACGGTTTGATCTCTCATTTAGAAGTTTGCAGAAGTAAAAGATTTTTCTCTGGTCTCGTGATGTGGACACAAACTCTTTTCTCCACAAAAATGGGGCTTCAAGTTTTTAACTCGGCCTCACAGATGTGGAGCTGATATAGTCTACATGTGGGAGCAGGAGTTTTTATAGGAATACACTTTGTTTTAAAATGTATTTTATGATGAGGGGAAGCTTGTAATTTCCCACTGGTGGTCCTACAGAGAGATACAGTCACTGTCATGTTTGTTGGTAAATGCATTTTAACGTGTTTTGTTGTCTAAGTTTGCATAGTGGACCTACACTTAATATGCCACAATAACAAGGATAAAACAGAACTATACAAATGTTTGTAGTGTTATAATAATAATAATAATAATAATAATACATTTTATTTGAGGGCGCCTTTCAGAAACCCAAGGTCACCTTACAAAAAACACAATTAATAAAAGGAACAGTAGTCATAAAATACATGAAATAAGTTAAAATTACAAAACAGAGAACAAATAATATTATCCAACTGCCTGAAAACTGTATGATTAACTTTCATTGTAAACCCCAACAGATAAAATCAGCATTAAAGCGAATAAGCCAGTTTAAACAGATGTTTTGAGCTGTGTCTTAAATACGGAGAGGGAGACAATATTTCTTATGGCTGGAGGAAGAGAGCTCCAGAGCGACTGAAAGCTCTGTTCCCCACAGTGATGAGATGTGAGGACTGAACAGTAAGATGAACAGCAGATGATGATCTGAGAGGGAAACAGTGGTGATATGGAGCAGGTCACACAAATATGAGGGAGCAGATTTATGGACACACTTGTATGTAAGAAGTAAGATTTTAAAATTTATCCTGGCTTCTCTGGGCAACCAGTGAAGCTGCTGAAGAACTGTTGTAATATGAGCACTTAACGGAGTAGAGTTATGACCCGAGCTGCAGAATTTAGAAGAAGTTGGAGTTTATGAAGGGACCTTTTAGGGAGACTAAATAGGAGGGAATTACAGTAATCAATACGGGACGTAATAAGACTATTACTTCCCGTATTGTGCTTCTCTTGTGCTGTTTTGTAGCAGTGTTATCATCTTTATCTGGGAGCAGCTGCAGTGGCACAGCTAACATACATGCTTTTCAGCTGTTAGGTTCTCTCGGTTCTCCCCAGATAGCAAAGTGACTCTGGAGCAGATTTACCCGAGTGTGCACCACAGGCTCTATAACAGATCTGTTTAGCCTGTGGTGCATCCACGAGTCTGTCGTGTTCCAAATCTTCAGAAGGAATTCAGGAGAAATATCTGTCATTTAAAAAGATTTAATTTATACAGTATACAGATTACATTTCTAAAGATCTAGACTATCTAAAATATACCCCAGCATACCTGACCTGTGCAACAGATGCAACACGTCCCCCTGTGATTTAACTCATATGTTTTTTGCCTGCCCGTCACTTCAATTATACTGGACTTTTTACTCTGAAGTGCTCTCTCATGTTTTGAGCGTTACTCTCAAACCATGTCCACTAGTTGCCATTTTTGGTGTTTCTGAGGACGCCACCCTGAACCTTAGTCGTAAGCAACTGGATATTATTGCTTTCACTTCACTGCTGGCACGGCGTCGAATTTTGCTGTCTTGGAAAGCTCCTCACCCTCCAGCCTGATCACGTTGGCTGGAAGATGTTATGTTCTTTTTAAAAGTGGAGAAAATAAAATTTAGACTCAGAGGAAATGTTAAGTTCTCACAGATGTGGCAGCTTTTTATCATTTACTTTAACTGAAAACACTTACAACAGACTAAACTTTTGTACCACAGGGTTCCCTTTTGTTATGGTTTTGGGAGGCAGTTGATTTTTTTAATTTTTTTTTGTTTTGTTTTCTGTGCGTGGGTTGTTGTTTTTTTTGTTTTTCTTTCTTTTTTCTGTTTTATTGTTATCATCTGAATTTTAATGGCCTAATTTGTTTTGACATATGTCATTATATCGGTTGGTACTTGCTGTATTGGGCCTGATATGTCAAAGTACATGTGCAAAACTTTATAAATAAAGAGGGGAGAAAAAAAAAGATTTCATTTGCTTCAGCAGTTGACACTAATACTTGAACTTCCAATAAACAGAACTCCTGGATGTTTTTTGGCTCAATCATTTATTCCCTGCATTTAAATTGTCAGTTTCCACATACACAGTATTATACTGTAATACAGACAGCAGACACAAGAGGGCGCTGTGCTGCCGGCTGACCTACTGTCAATACAATGAGCTGGAGGGATGAAGGTTGTAGACGCTGCAGGTTAATGAGTCAGTAACTGTAGTTTGGTTCTGTTTTAGTGGATCTGCACACATCCTACAGATGGATCTGAGCAGCGAGGCCCGCTGTGCTGCTTTATGGGTCGGTGAACTGTCACCTGTCAGAGGCAGCCTGGTTAAACATTAACAGGAACAACCGGATACAGGGGAGATAATTTTTTCTAATTCCAGCCTTCAACAGGAACATCGCTGCGCGCATAGAAATAATGCATTAGATTGAATGGTTAGCTCAGTGGTCCACAGTGAGGAGCTGGCTCAGACAGGAAGTGCTTTTTGGATCAGGTATGATCTTTCTCTCATGTCTGATTATTCTTCTGTGCAGACAGGCATGTCTACAGTGTTGCTTGACCCTGACGCTACAATCCACACAGCTCCTGCACAAACTGTCTTCTTCAAAGTTACCTTACTGTAATTTACCTATTATGCTGACAGCAGTTCTTTTATATAGTTACATCTGCTGGTTGGGATCTTTTTCTAGCATGAACTTCTTTTTTCTTTTTCTTTTTTACTTCCACAGGCTCATACAGAGGTACAGAAACAAGGAAGTGGACTGTATTGCATCAGCCCAATCCAAACATCCACCCAGTAGCGTGGAGTTCATAATGGCGAATTTGAGAGCCTGTGAAAGCAAAGGTAAGCTTGTGATAAATCTATATGTAGTTTTATATGAAAATAGCTGCTTCTAAACAGCCTTAATGTTGAACTGCTGCTAAAAAGAAGCAACACCCAGATTCATAAACTCATAAGTGCGCGTGCTGTCTAACGCACCTTTGCCCTGTAGAGGTTTTATTTCAACAGCCTTACTTATTCACCGGTTACAGTGACTAATGGCGGATGATCTGATCTCTTGTTAGACACAGTCCTCCACGATTTGTGTGTTTTTGATGAAAATTGTTCAGCTCAGTCAGCTTAGACCGAAACTTCTGGTCTCAGATATCGCACAGATTTGCCCTGCATGTGACAGTGATTAGAAATCCTAGTCTGCAATTAATACAATTCAAAAATTGTGGTTTTGTCCTTCCTTTGATATTGTGGTTGGTTTGGGGTTAGAGGTTGGAGTGTCTGGGGTTTTCCTGGGGGGCTCAACCCGGGGGCTGTGGTCATAACCTGGTTGGGGCTGTGGTGGATCTTGGGTGGTGTTTTCCTAGTGGCTGTGTACAGGAGGGTTGGTGGAGGGTCTGTGCTGGCAGATGTAGGTTACTGCCCTGGTGGCCTGGCTGCCCCTGGGTGGGTCCAGGATGTCTGTGAAGGTTCTCAGTCATCCAGGTCATCGTAGTCAAAGGAGCTTGCAAAGAAAAGCGTCTGGACTTCTTTAAGTTACTTGAAGACGTTTCACCTTCATCCGAGAAGCTTCTTCAGTTCTAAGGTCAAATGGTGGAGAGTCCCAGATATAAACCTAGTGGGAGTTTCCCCCCACAGAGGGACAAAAGGACCACTGATGATCCTCTAATCGCCTGAGCCAAGGTGTGAAACTGGGTGTGGGTCCCAATCAGCCAGAGTTTCGGGTGGGTTCATTGTGAAACCTGGCCCCACCTTATCATGCGAATTCCTGAGGTCAGATGGTCCAGGATGTGAGTGGGCGTTAAGGCGTCTGGGAAGGGATCTCAAAACTGGATTATAGATGGCAGAGAGTTGGTGTCGTAAACCACCGCCTCTGTTCAAAGATGGTCGCTCACAGTGGACATAGATGGCTTCTTTCACTCCTCTTTCAAACCATCTGTCCTCTCTGTCCAAAATGTGAACATTGGCATCCTCGAAAGAGTGACCTTTGACCTTTAGATGCAGATGGACAGCTGAGTCTTGTCCTGTGGAGGTCGCTCTTCTGTGTTGTGCCATGCGCTTGTGAAGTGGCTGTTTGGTCTCTCCAATGTAGAGGTCTGGGCATTCCTCGCTGCTGTACAGCAAACACCACATTGTTAAGTCTGTGTTTTGGCGTTTTGTCTTTCGGGTGAACCAGTTTTTGTCTGAGTGTGTTGCTGGGTCTGAAATGCTCCGGGATGTCATGCTTGGAGAAAACCCTCCTGAGTTTCTCTGATACACCGGCTACATAGGGGATGACAATGTTGTTGCGCCTGTCCTTCTTATCCTCCCTCGCTGGTGTCTGATCTTCTTTTCTGTGCCTCTTTGCTGATCTGGTCCAGGATGGGCTTGGGGTTCTGGGGGCGCTCCGTCTCCCTGCTGTAGCTCTGGCTAAGCCCTGGTGGCCCAAATGGTGGTGGCAGAGGTCCAAACTGCTCATGCACCCGTACTGCCTGCAGGGTGCGATCAGCCAAGACGCAGCCTGCCGTTGCACTCATCCCCACTCCTCGGGTGGGAGCGGCTAGCTAGCTGAACTCACCGTCTCTGGGCCAGGGGCCGGGGGTGCCGACTGTTCGGTTTGATTCCCTCTCCCGTTCTCTGTAGGGGAGTAGGTTTGGCCAGATGGCTCCCCGGCCTCAGTTGGGCGATGGGGGTATGTGGCAGGGCATGGTCAGTGGCGCCGCTGCAGGGTTGGCAAACATACCTGCAGGGCATCCACAATGACACCTCGCTGGGTTAAAAGACTGAACTGGGTTGTTGTTATGGATTTGTGTCGCTGGCAGCTAGGGTGCAGCAACCAAAATAAAGTCAAATGTTACCAAAATCGTGGTTGCGTCATGCCTCCTTCCAGCCACAAGCAGAAATTGTTTTTTTGATGGATAATTCTTGAGAACAGAGTGCTTGAGGTATCTTTATGGTGCATAAGACAATGAAACTAAACTAGCTTTCATGTGTCTTTAACAAAGTTTGGGTGTGGTTCTTTACGCTGTTCTGTGCAGTCATCTGGGAGATGTTACATAGACTGTCATATTGCTTTTTAAATCATGTCCAGTCAGCTGAGTTTGCCACAACTGGACTAACACATTTTGTAGAAATGTCTTTAAGTTCAGAGAAACTTTATAAGGCACCTTAGCTAAATTTTAACTGTCTTGTCAAAGGGTAAGGCTTGTGTCATTTTTATGCATTTATAACATTGTCTGAAATAGGACTGGGCGATATGACCCAAAATTCATATCTCGATATTTTTTAGCTGGTTGGCGATATACGATATATATCTCGATATTATTTTTAAAGCCATAAAGTAAGAACAAAAAGAGTTCTTAGTCAAAGCTGTTTCCCAGATGTCACACAGGCACTTTTATTAACATACAGCGTAGATGTACATGAAGAAATTGCTCAAAAATAAATTATGAGCATTTATTATGCTTCATAAATAAAACAATGTTGTTTTTGTGCATAACAAAAAGCTCACAATTGTGCAGTCAAAATGTAAACTAAAAGACGCTGAGCATAATAACAAAGAGACAGATTTCACAGCTGCTCTGCTCCCAAGTTCTACTGCGTGACTGACAGCTTGGAGTTTTACGTATCACTCCGCGAGGCTCCTCAGTAGCCGTAATTAGTGATGGTAAATTTGATTCTTTTTACTGAATCAAGTTTTAATGAGTCACTCACCAAAGTGAATCTGGTTTTTTGAGTCATTTGATTCACTGAGTCAGTTGACCAGAGAGTGCAAAAAATTTACATTTTCACTCAAACTTAATTTCTATTTTATAGAGCAAAAAAAGAGCAAAAACATTTCTAAAATTAAGCAATTTCCTATCGAAATTGCTTAATAAACATTTATTTTGTTTATTTGTATTTTATTAGTATTTTCCTTAAATGTGTTAAATATATATTTTCTCATCTAAATGTCCACTGAGCTGTGAGCCAGGGGGCGGTAATGCGCCTTCACATTGGTTGCCAACCAAGAAGAAGAAGAAGCTGTGAGCCAGGAGGGAGGGGGTGAGTGAGTGAGTGATTCGTTTGCTCTATGATTCAGCACAGGAGGGAGGGGGTGAGTAGCTCAAATGTGCTGTTAGCATGTTAGCAGAGCGATGCTACTGTGAACCGAGGAGCTATTTTCTTGATGTGAGCTTCTACTCAGGGTTTTTTCTTCCAGTTCAGAGCAGAAATGCTTTTGTTAAGAAACTGGCTGTTGTTCCCCCCCACACACAATTTTAATTATAAGCTAGATATATTTGTACTAATGGAATTAGTTTGCTAACAGCAACAGGGATGAGTCAGTGAGTCAGTTGGGCTTGTGAATCATGATTCACGAGTCAGTAAAGTGATTCTCGAGTATTGAACGATTCGTTCACGAATCGAACATCACTAGCCGTAATGCTCTAACAATCCATCAAGCGGTGCAGCTCCGTAGCTTACCAAAGTCGTACTAAAACATTTTTTGACAGATTGCTGAGCGCTGTGTACCACATAAAATCGCTTCGCGGTCATCAAGCACAACCAGAATTCACACAGAAAGGCGCGCTGTCAACTTTTGAGAAAATGAAAGGATTTTAGGCTGTGCAGCCCCTGTGGGCTGCATGGCGTTAGCGTGGTTAGCTTGTTAGCGCAGTTAGCTCGCTAACACGTTGACGCTGTCCAGCCCCACGCACGGGGCGATGCGCGGTAACTCGTTAACGGAGATTTGCCGTGTCCATCTTGTCGTTGCCTGCAGGTGAAGCAATGGGGGAGGAGGGGGAGTTGTGTTCAGTGAAGGAGAGGTGAGGCCGAGTAACGTTGCGTAGAGGCAAAAGTGGACGAAAGAGAGGGAAACTTGTGGGTCCACAAGTATAATTATAACGTAACATATACTATATCGATATAAACTATATTGTCACATCTTATATCTCGTATAAAAATATATCGATATATTTAAGAAACTTGATATATCGCCCAGTCCTAGTCTGAAATCATTTTCTTCACTTGTAGTGCGAAAGTGTTGAGTGTGGATGTAAAAATGGAAAATCTATTTAGACAAAAAGATTTAAAAAAGCAAATGCTTATGAATATCACTGCACTGTAATACTACAAGAAAAGGGACATTTTATTTATTTTCTTGCTTTCAGGTGTTTAATCCCTTCAGAAGGATTCCACCTATAAAGAGAACAAGTGACAGCAGAACTAGGTTCAGTGTGGAGAAGACAGAGCTGCAAACATGGAGCAGGATAAAGTCGTGGGGAGTGTTAAACAAAAGCTTAAAGACCATCTCCAGGAAAAGTTTACCTGGATAAATGAGGGCACATCGGATAATCGCTCTCGACTTGACAGCATCTACACAAAGCTCTACGTCACTCAGCAGGTTCAGGATTTTGGTTCCAGACCACATGAGATTCTAGATCACTTTAATGTCCCAGATCAGCAGTCATCGTTTTCACAGGTGTTTTATCAACAGATCGATTTCTTAAATATCTTTAAACCGGGAAGAATTCATGTTCAGCAACAACCAGCAAGAGACAAGACAATCCAAAGAGTGATGACGAAAGGCATCGCTGGCATTGGAAAGACATTTGCTGTCCAAAACTTTGCTCTAAATTGGGCAGAAGGAAAATCTAACCAGCACATTGATTTCATCTTTGTGCTCCCCTTTAGAGAGCTGAACATGCTCAGAGATGCCGACTACAGTCTGCTGCAGCTTCTCCTTCACTTCTACCCTGAAATAAAACCCCTAGAAGGTACACAGCAGCTTGTTCACAAGCAGGTGCTGTTCATCTTTGATGGTTTGGATGAAAGCAGATTTCCACTGGACTTTGATGGAGCTGTGAGAATAAGTGAAACAGATCAAAGATCAACAGTCGATGTGCTGCTGACCAACCTCATCCAAGGCAACCTGCTGCCTCGCGCTCTGCTCTGGGTAACATCCAGACCTGCAGCTGCCAGTCAGATACCTTCTAAATGCATTGACCAGATGACAGAAGTCCAAGGTTTCACTGAGCAACAGAAAGAGTCATACTTTAGGAAGAGATTCAGCACTGCTGATCAGGCAGAAGAAATCCTGTCTCGTCTTAGAGGAATGATCAGCTTCTATTTCATGGGCCATATCCCAGTGTTTTGCTGGATCATCGCTGAGGTGTTTAGGAAAGGATGGAGTGATGAGAGGAGCCGCGGCATCACAACGATGACAGAGCTGTACATTTATTACTTACTAATTCAAACACAAAGAACAAGACAGAAATATGCAGGGAAAAGCTCCAAGAAGAGGTCCAAACAGAAGAAGTCTCAAGCCCAGAACTCTGCCATGCTTTTAAACCTGTCCAAGTTGGCATTTGAACAGCTGCAGAAAGGAAACATCATATTCTATGAAGACGACCTCACAGAAAGTGGCATCGATGTTGATGAAGCGTCAGTGTTTTGTGGATTTTGCTCAGAGATTCTTAAGGAAGAACGAGGCCTGTACAAGAAAAAGATGTTCAGCTTTGTGCATTTGAGCTTTCAGGAGTTTCTTGCAGCTCTCTACATGCACCACTGCATCCTGACGGACAACTTCAGTACTTTGAAGTCTTTCCTGGGTGTCGACCCGACAGATCTGAGCTTTCTGGATTTGCAGAAAAAGGTTGTGGATAAAGCCTTGCAAAGTGAGAAAGGTCAGTTAGATCTGTTTCTGTGTTTCTTCCTTGGATTTTCTCTGGAGTCCAATCAAACAGTGCTGCAGAGTTTACTGCCACAGGTAAAGAGCAGCTCGGACACCACCGAAGAGATGAAGGGATACCTGAAGAATTTCCATGTCAAAGACATCCCACGAGAGAGGTACATGAACCTTTTCCTCTGCAAGTTTGAGCTGAAGGAAGAGAGATTTCAGGATGATATCAGAATGTATCTGGATTCAGGAGCAAGACTCTCACCTATTGACTGTGCAGTACTGTCGACCATGATGCAGATATCAGGGGAAGTGCTCGAGGAACTTGATCTGACAAATTCTGTCACACCGTTTACTGGGACTCAAAAACTTGTCCAGCAAATGAAGAACTGCAAGAAGGCTGTGTAAGTAGTACAAATATTCCGATTTAGTAGGTGAATAAAAGTTTGTTTAGATAGAATGGGAAGAAAATTCTTTTAGCCAAATAGCCAAGATTAAGTGAGCCCAGCTGTGGATAACTGGTGAGTGATAGTACATATGAAGAACAAAACATAATCTAGTTGAAAGTTTCCAATTTTGATACATCAGAGACGCTATATGAAGTGTGCATGCAAATGTGCACCTGCAAGTAGTCATAATGGGATTTCTAGGGAACAAGGAGAGGATCTGGAAGATACTAGTGGCCTAGTTAAAATCTGGTAAATTGTAATATACTCTGCTGACTTTGAACTCTTTAATGACTAAAGTGAATGAAGTATTTTGGATTATATAAATGTTTTGGAGATTATCTATCGGAATGTCAGGAGCAGGACCACGCCTCCAAACACTCTCCTTCCGGTTGTCATCTATATAGGTTCCCCTAGTTCTGCAAGCTGTTCATTCTCGTTTACGTGCCCCACCCTCCCTCCCTCCTTGTTCTCAATTTTCTAACTTCTTCATTTCTATTTAGTACATGAGGATCTGCCAGGCCCAGGAGCCATCGCCAGTCCCCTTCGAGGCCTTCCCCAAACCGCAGCTCAATTCATGTCAAAGCATCACTTTTGCCTACTAAAACGCTGTCAAACCTAAAATGAGGACGTGGGCCCAGCTAGTGAAATATACATTGTGCCAAAAACACAACAGTGCATGGTGCGAATTGTGCAAAGAACTTTTAGGCATTTCTGTTGATCTTAAGTCTGAGTATACCGACTGGATCATCCACTTCCTTTTCTGTCTTGTCCAGATCGGTGTGTTATATCTAAACCTATGTTCGTCCTGGTATGAAATTGAACAATAGTATTGGTTGCTGCATACATGTTATGATAACTATTATACGATGTTAGCTAATACAGTGTTCATTGCTACTTATGTTTTCTCATTGCCCAGGAAAATAAGAAACCCACCATGACATGCCATTCTCCACTTTTCTTCTGATTCAACAGACTAAAGAGTGAGCATATAAGCAATGATTGCCTGGGTGTACTACTGCCCATTCTTCAGTCAGCAGACTCTTGCTTAAGAGAGTTGTGCCTGGTATGTTTTTCTAACGTCAGTGATGGTTTTCCTCATGCTCTCATTGATGTACTGGGATTTCCTGAGTGTAAACTGGAGATACTGAGGTCAGTGTAAATAACTGTTTCTCTAAGCTTTTTAGTTAAATTGTTAAAACATGAGATAAAATATGTGCAGTAACTGAATTGCAGTAAATTATCCTTGGTATCCTTTGTTTATACCTGATATGTTTTGCACAGGTTATCTGGGTTTTCTCTAGACTTTAGGAATTGTCACATTCTGGCCTCAATCCTTCAATCAAAACAATCACCTCTGAAGGTCCTGAGCTTCACTAACTGCATGTACAGTTATCCAAAGGATTACAGTGGATATTATACAAGAGAGTTGAAAATAAATGAAAACTATGAAGAATTCATTGATGAATTGACTCTGTTGACTGTGATTCCTTCTGCTTTGATCGGTCCAATCTGCAAACTGGAGCAGTTCAGGTAAATACAATTAATGATGGGATCATCTGCACATTTTGCTCTCTTGCATATATGATGTTCAAATGATTTTGTTCTCTCTGCAGCATGCCTGGCTGTTACCTGAAAAATAAGTGCTGTCAAGTGTTTGCTTCAGTTCTCAGCTCCAACTCCCAGTTGAGGCAGCTTGACCTCAGTTGCAATGACTTGCAGGATTCAGGTGTGCAACTGCTCTCTGTTGGACTTGGGAGTTCAAAATGTAGGCTGGAAACACTGAGGTACTGATACGCCCTCTGGTCTCATAATGTAGTTCAGATATAGTCATGGTAAAAAAGAAAATGCACACTCAATTCTTTGTACAGAGATATCCACAGGCAGGAATTATCGTTCAGTAGTGCATTTGGGTAATCTTAGACTCTCCCTAAATGTGCTCCTGTTACTGGCCAGCACGTCATGGTGGCAGGTATTGTTGCATTATTAATAATAAAAAAACCAACCTGGATGAATAATTTAATAATTTAATTTAATTTTAATTGACCCAAAGTGCAGATGCAGTGTGCCAAAAGTAAATGGGGCTTCATTCATTAGCTTGGAGAACCACTTTCAGCAGCAATAACGTTAGGTAACTATTTTCTGTATTAATTTATCATCTCTCACATCATTCTGAAGTAATTTTGGTACACCCTTCTTTACACCAATGCTTCAGTTAATTGAGGTTGGCAGGAATTTTTGTATGCACAGTTCTCTTAAGGACACGATATAGTATTTCAGTCTGACCATTGTAGCATCTTGATTATTTTCTTTTCAGTCATTCTGTTGTAGAATTTCTGGGGTGCAAAAGTTACAGAAAGCTGGCGTAAGCAGCAGTACCAGCAACCAGAGATTGATTTGGCTTGGGGTGTGGTTTTGGCTCAGCTGCGGAGGAGAGGTGGAGGGCGCATTCATTGGGCTAGTTGTATGGTTTGTACCATTGTGCCGAGTATTGCTGGCATTTCCGGGAGAGACAGATGGGGCATGGGAACCGCCTTTTGCTTATGCCAGCCAGCTCTTTGAAGTGGCAGCCCAGTGGTTGCAACCTAACCCCACTGGGCTGCCACTTCAAAGAGAGTTAAGTTCTAAATTAAGGTGTAAAATCTAAAAGTAAGCATACAGCTTGTTCAGAAAAGCATAATACTCATTTAGGTAAAGATTTTTTTAAATATCAGACCTTGTTGGCTTGTTTAAAGCCCCTTGTTATGACCTGGCTCGGAACGACCATAACAAGAGGAGGGTGTCCTGCAACTCCCCATGCTCAAACAGACACAGCCATAGCATCGGGCTTATTATAACAATTTATTTACACGAATGGCATTCAGAACAACGATAGAGGGAGTGTACGGCTTCAGGGTGAGCCAAGGCCAACACAACAAACAAAACCCAAATCTAAACTTCGGTCCCCCTTTGACCTCTTCAAGAAAGCAACAAAAGAAATGACAAAGTCTAACATCCCTGGTCTAACAACACAGGAGAAAACAAAACTTCCCAAAATAATCGGCAGCTCACCTCTACTCACTCTGCAATTCACACACATGCCCGAATAACTAAATAGCACAGAGCCCACCGCCTGTTCCCTCATCAGAGTCATTACTGAAGTCCTGACGGTGTAATGTTTTGCCCAGTAGCTCCACCCAGGCATTGAGGATTTGCCGATGGAGCCAGGATTCCATTACAAACTTAAATGTGCTGTGGGCAACAGCTGGCACTGTCATCTCATTTGAGGGGCACTTTAGTGTTCAAGTAGTACAAAAAAACCCCAGCCAAACAAACAAAAACACACACCCACAAATTTCTGAAATGGTGGAAGAGCATATGGGAACAGTTACCAATAACCATCACAGTGGCAGACATCCATGAAAGGGTCTCGAGTATGAAGAGTTGGACAGCACCAGGCTCTGACATGGTTCATGCCTACTGGCTGAAGAAGCTGACTGCACTTCATGAGCGTCTGGCAGCACAAATGAACCGGCTGCTAGTCCACGAGAGATGGCTAACCAAAGCCAGACACTCCTGATCCTCAAGGTCCCATTGGTCCCATTCAACTACCAGCCAATAACCTGCCTGAGTATCACATGGAAGCTCCTGTCAGGCATCATAGCGGCTAAGATGGACAGGCATATAGCTCAATACAGGAGTGGGGCACAGAAAGGAATTGGCAAGAATACAAGAGGCGCAAAACACCAGCTATTTTTAGACTGAGCGGTTAGCTGAGACTGCAAGACTAGGCTGACCAACCTGTATTGACTACAAGAACGCCTATGACTCAGTGCCCCACACATGGATCCTGGTAATGCCTAGAACTAGTGGTGCAAGTATTGCTGTTGATTCGTGATCCGAACCGATCCCACCCCACGGTTTGGCACAAACGTGATCCGAAGATTCGAGAAAGAAAAAAAAAAGTATGTTTATGGTGCGTGTGGTCAGTCTGTCAAGCGATAGTCATGGCCAGCATTAGCGGTCCAAGTTGAGGAGCAGAGGCGTTTGCGGCATTTAAGCAGCCCTTGCTGCCCAGTCTGACCGGGCTAAAGCCATTACAAAAGCTATTGGGGTGTTTATAGCTGCAGACATGAGGCTTATTCATATTCAGTTGTGCAAAACAAGAGGTTTAAACATATGATGAACGTGCTTGAGCCACTCTATGATATCTCATTGCGCATCCACTTCAGTGACAAGATTGTTCCAAGCATGTATGAGCAGGAATGTCATGCTCAGTGAATACCTCTGTCAGTGACCTGGGTCTGAGCGACCCAGGGTCCATGAACAGTTGCAGACTAATTTTATATTATGTGTTGTTCTGCACTGTGCTGCTGTTCTTGTGTCCATGCTTGTGTGTATAGGCAGGTGTGTGTGCGTGTATGGGTGCGGCTGTGAAAGGCACCTTTAGGCCTGGTGGGTGTGGCCCTGCCAGCTGGCTAGCCACACCTGAAGATCATCACGCATACCTAGATTGGATCAAGCCTCGTTGTCTGTGAAGGTTCTCAGTCATCCAGGTATTCGTAGTCTAAGGAGCTTGGAAAGAAAAGCGTCTGGACTTCTGTAAGTTGCTTGAAGACGTTTCACCTCTCATCCAAGAAGCTTCTTCATTTCTGTGAAACCTTTCTTGACCTCAGGCAATCACATGATAGGGTGGGGTTAGGTTTCACAATGAGCCCCCCGCTTCACTGCGTGCTATAACCACACCACCATCACTTCACCTGTTGCTGCTGTATCATCGCCCAATCTACCGCCAGTGGCTGTTACACCACCATCACCATCAGCTCAACCGTCTGCAGCTGTGGCACCACCGGAGGGACCCGCTCAGCCAGGTCCCTCTGGCGCCACTGGACCCGTGGTTGGACACCAGAATTGCAGCGTCGACGCTGCCAGGTCCACAGTCCCCCACCTGAACCGTTTCGCCACCACCGGATCCCTGGCTGCCCACCAGAGCTGCCATGTTGCTCCATTGGGCCCGTGGCAGGCCACCTGAACTGTTTTACCACTGTTACCACTCAACAGGGGGACTGTTTTGAAACCGCTGCTGGGCGTGCGGTCTGACTTTGAAATTTTTGGGATTCGGGCTCTATCTGCTTGGGGATTTGTGACAATCTCAGGCAGCAGAAACCCAACAAAGAGGAGGAAGAAGAGGAACTATAATAAAAGGGCAGGCCCCTGTATGGTATGTACCACCAAATCTTGTGGTCCACCATAAGGCAGAGCCTTCAGTTTTCAGGCCCCTCTTCTGTGGAACCAGCTTCCAGTTTGGAGACAGACACTATCTCTACTTTTAAGATTCAAACTTTCCTTTTTGCTAAAGCATATAGTTAGGGCTGGACCAGGTGACCCTGAATCCTCCCTTAGTTATGCTGCAATAGACGTAGGCTGCAGGAGGATTCCCATGATGCGCTGGGTGTTTGTTCTTAACTCACTATATGTTTATACACCTCTCTGCATTTACTCATTACTTATTATCCAGAAGTCTTATGGTTTCAGATGCAACTTCTCAAAAATGTTAACTGAGCCTGTTGCATCTGAGGGGTAACTCAGATGCAAGCAATTTATCAGAGCACTGCATGGCAGCTGTCTTCAGTGTCTTCCACTTGAGAATGATGGACTTCAGAATTGGCCTTTAACTCATCCCAGACTGATAGGTGGAAACAGTTCCTTGTTAAAGATAAATGCTGGTGTCTTTTCTCCATAGCACTGCATGAACATGCACCTAAATGCTCTAGACCAGGAAACTGACAAAACATTTGCTTTTGTAAATTGTGACATTTCCTGATGATCAGTTAATCAAGTGCATTTGATAATCAGTAGCTGGCTGCTACTTACCTTCTTAATTCTAATAGAATCAGTAAGGCTATACTTGATTTCCTCTTTCTCTCTTGCTCTTGACGAAGGCGGTCGCACTTTTCTCCTCTCCTCCTCCTCCTCTCCCTTAGCTTCCCTGCTTAGCCTCTTGTGTCCTTGTCTAGTCTCGTGTTTTTTCTATTACTTTTCCCTGGAACACTCTCTCACAGTCTGTTCTCTAAAATCTAAAAGAGGAATTATGGATTGGATCAACTGGTCCATAAATGCAATTGACACCCCTTTTCTCAACGAGAGGTTTGGGCTTGGGTGAGTCTGAGTGCTGAAGATATCTACCTATTCGGAACCATGGTAACAGGGTTCTTGCTGATCGGAGCTGGCTTGGCCCTGACTTATCGAAGAATTAAGAAAGCGTGACCGGCTGTTCAAACCCCCACAAGGCTGCCCGCTGGGATTGAAACGATGGGACGAGGCGTGAGTTTTCAAAATGGGCTCATTGAGTGCAGCATGGTTAAGATCTTGGAGAAGCTTACAGCTGCCGTGAATACTCAGAATAAGACCTCTGAGTGCAAGTTGGATCACATCTTGGAGAAGCTCACTGCAGTCGTGAGTTCTCCGAATCGGCTCTTTGAGCACAAGAATGACAACATCACGGAGCGTAAGTTTGATAACATCATGGAGAAGCTCGCGGCTCTCCAACGGGAGATTGAGAGACCAGTGTGGACTGTAAGAACAGCTTTGAAATTCATATGAGTTGTTCGCACTAAAGTAAAAAGCACCATCACTTATGCGGGTACCCCCTCGGCGCCAGCTGCGGTCTCAAGGCTGGAGCTGAACAACAACACCCTGATAACGACTGTGTTTAGTCTGTTCCTCCCATTCCATGCAAGGCCACCTGGGTTGGCTGGAAGACTGTTTACTTAGCCTGGCAGGGCGAAGGACACTGTCTCAGCTGAACTCTGGACACACATACACAGACATATATATACACATGCAGACATACACTCATCCCCCCCTCCACCTCCAAACGCCTTCGACGCTTATTCCCCTCCGATGCTGACAGTAGATCAAGGAGACTAGCGCATGCAGGCCCGGATGTACTGTCTAAATCGGCTGTCTCTCACCCTTTACCCACCCCTGTTGCTTGTCATGTGTTTCTTTGGTGTATTAAGAGTTTTTTCATGTGCTGAGGTGTTTTTTTTCTGTTCTCAAACTGATCTCCCTGTTGGAGCTCAGTCTGGGGGGAGTTATTTTTTTCTCCTTATCTTTCCTCATGTCGTGCATTTTCCATTGTTATACCTCTCTGACCTGTCTTCCCCATGTGATGTTTGTGTAATGTATGTATGGTCGGAGGGTAAGACGGCGCTGGCACAGCTGGCAGCCTTAACCCAATTTCCCTTGGGATGAATAAAGTATGATCAATCAATCAATCAATTTTTCACACTGCTTCTGCATTTTGCTTCATTTTTTAAAGTAAATAACAAATCAGTGTAATATGTTATGTTGTTCATCTGATGTTGTATTTACTTCATTTTGACAGTTTCTAAGAATCAAATGTTTTATTCAGTTTTCAGTTTCAGTTTCAATAGAGGGACGAAGAAAATACAGTTATCAATTACGGAAAGGTTTCAGATAAGTGGCATGGCACAAACCTGAACCGGGTAAAAATTTCAACGGCTAGCTTAAACAGGTGGGTTTTTAAATGTGATTTGAAGGATTGAATGGATTCCGACGCACGGACATCAATCAGCAGGCAAAGTTTAGGAGCAGCAAAAGGAAAAGCACGATCCCTCCTAGTCTTCCGTCGGGACATTTGTTGCACTAATAGCCACTGATTAGAGGATCTAAGTGCTCTCTTGGGGATGTATAGGTCAAGGAGGTCAATTAAGTAGCTGGGTGCCAAGTTATTTAAAATTTTAAAATTGTACAAAAGGATTTTAAAAACGATGCGGTATTTGACGGGGAGCCAGTGAAGGTTAGCTAGGACAGGTGTAATATGATCATGTCTTCTGGTGCCGCTTAGAAGATGTGCTACGGCCTTTTGGACTAGTTGCAGGTGTTGGATGAGGGAAAGTTGGAGGCCTAGATAAAGAGAATTGCAATAGTCCAATCTCGAAGTAATAAGAGCATGGATGAGCTTTTCTAGGTCTGTACGTCGTATACATGGCTTTGCCTTGGAAATTTGGCGTAATTGGTAAAAGCTGAATTTCACCACTGCAGCCACTTGCTTTTCTAATATGAGGGGAACTATCCAGCACTACTACTACTACTACGACTGGCATAGGATCCCAGGGTATCTGATAGCTGTTCCACGGGGATGTGACTGTCAAAGATGATAATTTCTGTTTTGTTTTCATTACGGGTGAGAGAGTTGTTCAGTAGCCAGTGTTTAACCTCATACAGGCGGTTGAGCAAAGGCAATAAAGGGGACTGAAGATCCAAATTCAGGGGGAAATAGATGTGGATATCATCTGCATAGCAATGGAAGGAAATATTATGTTTGTGAAAATTTGTCCTAGGGGTAACAGATACAGAGAGAACAGCGTAAGACTTAACACAGACCCCATGGAGCACACCACAGCAGAGGGGTGCGAATGAGGAAGAATAATTGCCCATAGAGACAGAGAAAGTCCTCTCAGATAAATATGATTTGGACCATGAAAACAATTTGCCTTTAAGGCCAACTACATGTTCTAGCCTTGAAAGGAGGATGTTGAGGTCAACAGTATCAAAGGCAGAAGTCAAGTCTAGTAGAACTAAAACCACAGGACGCCCTGCATCAGCAGTTACAAGGAGATCATTAAAAACTCTCAGTAGAGCTGTCTCTGTGCTGTGGTGAGATTTGAAACCGGACTGGAATTTTTCCTTGATTCCATTTGTCTCCAAGAAGGATTGTAATTGCTTAAGAAATATTTTTCTAAGATTTTAGACATAAAAGGAAGTTTAGAGACCAGTCTGTAGTTTGAAAGGACATTAGGATCGAGATTACTTTTCTTGATAACAGGTTACACCATTGCATGTTTGAAAGCAGTAGGGACGCAGCCTGATAAGAGTGATGAATTCATTAGAAGAAGATGCAGGGTCCAATAGTGTTCAGGGCATTATTGATAATGCGAGAGGGAAGCACATCGTGACGAGAATTAGAGCTTTTCAGTTGGCCTATTATTTCCCTAAGTGTCAGAAAAGATACAAGTTCAAACTGTTGAAAGACCATTGAGGATACCCAACTCTATCTATCCATGAAGCCAGATAACACACACCAATTAGTTAAACTGCAGGACATTATTATTATTATTGTTATTATTATTATGCTCTTATGTTTAAACCAAAGAAAATAATAAGGATGTAGTTTATTTTTATCAATACTTGTTTTTGCATGTGCAAAACAAGTTCAAAGTTGCTTCAGTAAGAGCTATTTTCTCTCCAGGCTGTCATGTTGTGGGATCACAGAGGAAGGTTGTGTCTTTCTGGCCTCAGCTCTGAAGTCCAACCCATCCCACCTGAGAGAGTTGGACCTGAGCTACAACCATCCTGGGGTGTCAGGAGAGAAACTGCTGTTTGAGCGACTGGAAGACCCAGAATGTAGACTGGAAAAACTCAAGTCAGTACACTGTGTAGCTTCCACACTAAGTTATGAAAATGATTTCATAACTTCCCTATAAAGTTTTTCTTCATCTTGACCATCAAAATATTGAACTACAGAGCTAGAACTGCTTAACCTTTCTGAAAATGAACTAAATTGTGATTTTGATGTATTAAATGCTTTTAAATTGTCTTAAATAGTCTGAATTGTTTTGTAGTTTAACTCAAAAAATAGACTCTCTCTCACTTTCTTGGTTGTCTTTAACAGTCTGTCATGAGATTTATTCTAAAGACACTTCTTCAGCTGAGAGTCAGAGAGTAGAAACACACACGCTGCAGTTTTTACTTGCAAGGGCGGCCACAGAGCGCTCACACCAGAGTGGGGGGCCCTGTGATGTGCGCCCTGTTCTTGCACTTGTCTTTATTTATATACAAAAGTAATACAATAGTGAATACGTCTGTTCATAGACAGAGGAATGTTGGTGCGTATGTATGTGCGTGTGTATGTGTGTGTATTGTGAGAATCTGAAGGACGCGGCCCTTCTTCTTGTTAGAAGGGCCGCGTCCTTCATATATATATATATATATATATATATATATATATATATATATATATATGTATATATATATATACATATATATACACATATATATATATATATATATATATATATATATATATATATATATATTCGGAGATCTCTGTCCAGAAGAGCGCAGTCCTGGGAGCAGCTAAGATACTGCGCAGGACCCTCTGGTAGAGGACCCGAGCTTGAAGGATAAAACCGCCCGCAGGGGCGTGCTGGGTAATATATATATATATGTATATGTATATGTATATATATGTATATATGTTTATATGTATATATGTGTATATATATATGTATATATATAAACACATATATATATATATGTATATAAACACATATATATATATATATATATATATATATGTATGTATATATACATATACATATATATATATATTACCCAGCACGCCCCTGCGGGCGGTTTTATCCTTCAAGCTCGGGTCCTCTACCAGAGGGTCCTGCGCAGTATCTTAGCTGCTCCCAGGACTGCGCTATATGTATATATACGTATATATACAGTGGGGCAAAAAAGTATTTAGTCAGCCACCGATTGTGCAAGTTCCCCCACTTAAAATGATGACAGAGGTCAGTAATTTGCACCAGAGGTACACTTCAACTGTGAGAGACAGAATGTGAAAAAAAAATCCATGAATTCACATGGTAGGATTTGTAAAGAATTTATTCGTAAATCAGGGTGGAAAATAAGTATTTGGTCACCTCAAACAAGGAAAATCCCTGGCTCTCACAGACCTGTAACGTCTTCTGTAAGAAGCTTTTCTGTCCCCCACTCGTTACCTGTATGAATGGCACCTGTTTGACCTCATCATCTGTATAAAAGACACCTGTCCACAGCCTCAACCACTCAGACTCCAAACTCCGCCATGGCCAAGACCAAAGAGCTTTCGAAGGACACCAGGAAAAGAATTGTAGACCTGCACCAGACTGGGAAGAGTGAATCTACAATAGGCAAGCAGCTTGGTGTGAAAAAATCAACTGTGGGAGCAATCATCAGAAAATGGAAGACATACAAGACCACTGATAATCTCCCTCGATCTGGGGCTCCACGCAAGATCTCATCCCGTGGGGTCAAAATGATCATGAGAACGGTGAGCAAAGATCCCAGAACCACACGGGGGGACCTGGTGAATGACCTGCAGAGAGCTGGGACCAAAGTAACAAAGGTCACCATCAGTAACACACTACAACGGCAGGGAATCAAATCCCGCAGTGCCAGACGTGTTCCGCTGCTGAAGCCAGTGCATGTCCAGGCCCGTCTGAAGTTTGCCAGAGAGCACATGGATGATACAGCAGAGGATTGGGAGAATGTCATGTGGTCAGATGAAACCAAAGTAGAACTTTTTGGTATAAACTCAACTCTTCGTGTTTGGAGGAAGAAGAATACTGAGTTGCATCCCAAGAACACCATACCTACTGTGAAGCATGGGGGTGGAAACATCATGCTATGGGGCTGTTTTTCTGCCAAGGGGACAGGACGACTGATCCGTGTTAAGGACAGAATGAATGGGGCCAAGTATCGTGAGATTTTGAGCCAAAACCTCCTTCCATCAGTGAGAACTTTGAAGATGAAACGAGGCTGGGTCTTCCAACATGACAATGATCCAAAACACACCGCCCGGGCAACAAAGGAGTGGCTCTGTAAGAAGCATTTGAAAGTCCTGGAGTGGCCTAGCCAGTCTCCAGACCTCAACCCCATAGAAAATCTGTGGCGGGAGTTGAAAGTCCGTGTTGCTCGGCGACAGCCCCAAAACATCACTGCTCTTGAGAAGATCTGCATGGAGGAATGGGCCAAAATACCAGCTACTGTGTGTGCAAACCTGGTAAAGGCCTATAGTAAACGTTTGACCTCTGTTATTGCCAACAAAGGTTATGTTACAAAGTATTGAGTTGTATTTTTGTTATTTCCTCTGTTATTTTGTTACTATCTCTACTTTTAAGATTAGGCTTAAAACTTTCCTTTTTGCTAAGGCATATAGTTAGGGCTGGACCAGGTGACCCTGAATCCTCCCTTAGTTATGCTGCAATAGATGTAGGCTGCCGGGGGATTCCCATGATGCATTGAGTTTTTCCTTTCCAGTCACCTTTCTCACTCACTATGTGTTAACAGACCTCTCTGTATTGAATCGTATCTGTTATTAATCTCTGTCTCTCTTCCACAGCATGTCTTTCATCCTGTCTTCCTTCTCTCACCCCAACCGGTCGCAGCAGATGGCCGCCCCTCCCTGAGCCTGGTTCTGCCGGAGGTTTCTTCCTGTTAAAAGGGAGTTTTTCCTTCCCACTGTCGCCAAAGTGCTTGCTCATAGGGGGTCATATGATTGTTGGGTTTTTCTCTGTATCTATGAAGCGCCTTGAGGCGACTTTTGTTGTGATTTGGCGCTATATAAATAAAATTGAATTGAATTATTGACCAAATACTTATTTTCCACCCTGATTTACGAATAAATTCTTTACAAATCCTACCATGTGAATTCATGGAATTTTTTTTCACATTCTGTCTCTCACAGTTGAAGTGTACCTCTGGTGCAAATTACTGACCTCTGTCATCATTTTAAGTGGGGGAACTTGCACAATCGGTGGCTGACTAAATACTTTTTTGCCCCACTGTATATACGTATATATATATATATATACATACATACATACATACATACATATACATATATATATTACCCAGCACGCGCCTGCGGGCGGTTTTATCCTTCAAGCTCGGGTCCTCTACCAGAGGGTCCTGCGCAGTATCTTAGCTGCTCCCAGGACTGCGCTCTTCTGGACAGAGATCTCCGAAGTTATTCCCGGGATCTGCTGGAGCCACTCGCCTAGTTTGGGAGTCACCGCACCGAGTGCTCCGATTACCACGGGGACCACCGTTACCTTCACCCTCCACATCCTCTCGAGCTCTTCTCTGAGCCCTTGGTATTTCTCCAGCTTTTCGTGTTCCTTCTTCCTGATATTGCTGTCATTCGGAACCGCTACATCGATCACTACGGCCGTCTTCTTCTGTTTGTCTACCACCACTATGTCCGGTTGGTTAACCATCACCATTTTGTCCGTCTGTATCTGGAAGTCCCACAGGATCTTAGCTCGGTCATTCTCCACCACCCTTGGGAGCATTTCCCATTTTGACCTCGGGACTTCCAGGTTATACTCGGCACAGATGTTCCTGTACACTATGCCGGCCACTTGGTTATGGCGTTCCATGTATGCCTTGCCTGCTAGCATCTTGCACCCTGCTGTTATGTGCTGGATTGTCTCTGGGGCATCTTTACACAGCCTGCACCTGGGGTCTTGCCTGGTGTGATAGACCCCAGCCTCTATGGATCTTGTACTCAGAGCTTGTTCTTGTGCTGCCATGATTAGTGCCTCTGTGCTATCTTTCAGTCCAGCTTTGTCCAGCCACTGGTAGGATTTCTGGATATCAGCCACCTCCTCTATCTGCCGGTGGTACATACCGTGCAGGGGCCTGTCCTTCCATGATGGTTCCTCGCCTTCCTCCACTTTATTGGGTTTCTGCTGCCTGAGGTATTCACTGAGCACGCTGTCAGTTGGGGCCATCTTTGTGATGTATTTGTGGATGTTCCTTGTCTCATCCTGGATTGTGGTGCTGACACTCACCAGTCTCCGGCCCCCTTCCTTCTGCTTAGCGTACAACCTCAGGGTGCTGGACTTGGGGTGAAACCCTCCATGCATGGTAAGGAGCTTTCTTGTCTTGATGTCAGTGGCTTCTTTCTCCTCCTTTGGCCAGCCTATTACCCCAGCAGGGTACCTGATCACGGGCAGGGCGTACGTGTTGATAGCCCGGATCTTGTTCTTACCGTTCAGCTGACTCCTCAGGACTTGCCTGACCCTCTGCAGGTACTTGGTGGTTGCAGCTTTCCTAGCGGCCTCTTCATGGTTCCCATTCGCCTGCGGGATCCCCAGGTACTTGTAACTGTCCTCTATGTCTGCAATATTGCCTTCTGGTAGTTCAATCCCCTCAGTTCTGACTACCTTCCCTCTCTTTGTTACCATCCGACTACACTTCTCCAGCCCGAACGACATACCGATGTCATTGCTGTATAGCCTGGTGGTGTGGATCAGTGAATCGATGTCTCGTTCGATCTTGGCATACAGCTCGATGTCATCCATGTACAGGAGGTGGCTGACAACTGCTCCACTCCGTAGTCGGTATCCATAGCCAGTCTTGTCAATGATCTCACTGAGGGGGTTCAGGCCTATGCAGAACAGCAGTGGGGACAGAGCATCTCCTTGGTAGATCCCGCACTTGATGGTGACTTGTGCTATGGGCTTGAGGTTGGCTTCCAGTCTTGCCCGCCACATCCCCATTGAGTTCCTGATGAAGGCTCTCAGGGTCCTGTTGATCTTATATAGTTCTAGGCATTCCAGGATCCAGGTGTGGGGCATTGAGTCATAGGCCTTCTTGTAATCAATCCAGGCAGTGCACAGGTTGGTCAGTCTGGTCCTGCAGTCTCAGCTGACTGCTTGGTCTGCCAATAGCTGGTGTTTTGCGCCTCTGGTATTCTTGCCCATCTTAGCCTCTAGCCTCCTTCTCCATGGAGGGTACTGCCCCTTGTGACTGTTCAACTTGTAGCCAAGCATCTCACTGATCACTGCTGCCGTATTGTAGATCAGCTTGTTAGTGTCGGTAATCGTGGCTGTAGGTATCGTCCGTAGTGCTGCATTAACATCATCTAGCAGACCTTCTGAGGGTACTTCACGTAATCTTGGTAACCGGCTACAGGGGGTCTAGGTTTCAAGCTTGGCCATGATCCTATCTTTCATGTCAGTTCCTCTCGCCTTCTTGTTCCAGTAGCCCACTTCTCGTCAGGGTGCCCTGGTTCCTCAACATCTGACGCGGACCTTGTTGATCCGGGCGACATCCAAGCCGGCATGCCTTCATATATATCTGTTTCGCTCATGTCTGCGGTAGGCTTGCTTAGCATAGGGGGTCTAGCCTTAGGACCCTTACTAGATACAGACGCCCCAGGCGGGAATCGAACTTGCGTGTAGTCCACTACGCTATCCAGCTGCATGGCTATATATATGGCTATATAGCCATGCAGCTGGATAGCGTAGTGGTTAGACTACACGCCTTTGGAGCAGAGGATTGCAAGTTCTGTTTGGTTGTGTTTGGGAAAAGAGAGAATATTTTATTGCTGATTGCTGATTGCATCTTGCAAACACCTGCTTTGGACATTGTGGAGGACTATAAATACCTTGGAGTATACATAGGCAATAAACTGGACTGGGCTAAAAACACTACAGCACTTTACAGGGCCAGAGTCATCTGTTTTCTGAGTCGACTGAGGTTCTTCAACGTCAGACAATGCTGAGGATTTTCTATGAGTCTGTTGTGGTCAGTGCTATCCTCTATGCTGTTGCATGCTTTAGATTACCAAAAAGCACCACTGACCAACACAGGAAATCATTCCTTCCTGTGGCCATCTCCCTGTACAACTCCTCTATCTAACACTCTGTAATCACTGCAATAGTTACATCCTTTTTACACACACTCTTTTCTTACTCGATAATGTTGCTGTCATTATTCTTGATGATTATTTATAATCACATCTGTCAACCCTGGATATTTATTATTTGGTGATTTGTATATATTGTGCTATTTCTCATGTTTTAACATATAGTACTGTCAAATAGTCTAGTCTGTTTTTGTTAATGTTACTGTGGTGGAGCAACTGTAACCCACATAATTTCCCTAGGGATTAATAAAGTATGCTGATTCTGATTCTTTCTGATGAGGAAAAGCTGGGGTGTCGGACTCCAGTTTGTTAGTCCGGTGACTCAAACAGACTCTCCTCCACACAGTCCTCGTTTATAAAGTGCTTTACAAACCCCACCATCACGGCTAACAGCTGGATTTGCCCGTTTGAGTGCAGCTAGCCAAATACCGAACAGTCACTTCCTGCTAAAGACAGACAGTAAAGTGGACAGCACATCCTGAGTTTAAACTCATTGTTGCAACACTAAAGTGATCCTCTTACACTGATGTTTAGTTTCAGTGTCCTTATTTTCCTCTGAGGTATCGATCTTGTCACTAGTTGGCTAACATAAACTAATGTAAGTGCCAACCAACCACATGACATCACGCATGTACTGACAGAAGTTGGAGAGTTGGTCAAAGTGAGATTTGAGAAATGTACCTCACAGCAGTGCTAAAAGCTGAAATCCATGATTGGATACAGAAACAAACGTCTTTTCCTGTTAGAAATGTTTGGCTTTATCAGTGTTTACCTGCTCCTATAAATGCTTATCTGGAGTAAAGTTTGACAACACTGCTCGATGAAAGAAGACCGAATCCTTCTCCACACAGATCAAACCCACAGGGTGGAGCATGTCTCTGAGTGCTGCTTCACCTTTGTCATACAGGAGTTGTTTGCTTTCTGGCGCTAAAACACATTACTTGTCCTCTGACCATTTTTTCATTGAGTTTCGTACCTCTGATAAGGTTGTTTTCTCTCCATCTGTGAACTAATTTTATCAACTCAAGGCAATAATTTCCTGTCAGAGTGCCTTGACGAAACCTGTGTTTATCATATTAGATTATTTCATGTTTATTTACTAATAATTAACAGCCTGACTTCTTCTGCCTCAGTGTGGACCACAATGAAGAGCACTGGGTCGACCCACAGCTTCTGAACAAGTGTAAGTGTCACTGAGTTTCTCTATAACATCGACTGAGCTGAAGCTTAACTCACTGCATCTCTTTCATAGATGCCTGTGATCTCACATTCGACCCCAACACGGTGAATGAAAACCTCGTCCTGTCTGAATGTGACAGGAAAGTGAGCTACACTCAGGAAAAGCAGTCGTATCCTGATCATCCAGAGAGATTTGACCAAGTGAGTCAGGTGCTGTGTCGAGAGGCTCTGACTGGGCGCTGCTACTGGGAGGTGGACTGGGAAGGATTAGTGAATATTGGTGTTGCATATAAGAGCCTGCCGAGGAAGGGACACTGGGACACGGAAATTGACAGGACTGACAAGAGCTGGTGTTTCAGTATCACCAATTCAAAGGGTTACTCCTTCCGACACGGGTTGAGGGAAACTTTTATACCGGTCCCACACATCGACGTCCAAGCCTTCCTGACCAGACGCAAGAGACTGGGACTGTTTCTGGACTGGCCAGCCGGCGTTCTGTCCTTTTATTCACTTTCTGGTGACAAAAAAACTCTCATTCATACCTTCCACACCACTTTCAGCGAGCCTCTCTACCCAGCATTCAATGTTGATGATGGAACTTTGACCCTGTGCAGGGTGGTGAAGCTGGAAATGGAAACTGTGAGTATTTCTAGTTCTTCAGTAGCACCAACATCACAAGTTTGTGTGACTGGAAAAATATTTTACTTGCCTTTTCTGGATTTTTAGACTCGATCAAGCTTCACACCTGAGATGAGAAAAGAAAGAACAGGCATTTCATACAGGTACGACACGCAAGCCTCGATGTTGCCACTGTGAGATTATGTCCTCTGCAAACACAGAGGTGCTCAGAGTGCTTTACATGTGCAAAGAAGAATGTGGGAACAATTAAAAACTGTTTTTAACAAATGTGTTAAAATGTGTGGTTGAGTCTGAATGTCAGATTGTGTATGACAGTAGATGGTGGTCACCAATTGATGGAGTACTGGAAACCAATTAATATACGGCTGTTTACAAGGTTCAATGTCAGTTTGAGTGTTTTATATCTTATATTTTTGCAACTTCCCAACACACACATTTGTTAAAATGTTGCTTTAGACTTTAACGATGCCTTGGTTAGTTATACCTTAACTGGTTAAAATACCAAAGTCATGGTGAATAGAGGCAGTGGCAGACCATCAACTCCTACACACGAGTAAGTAAAGTTGCAGTTTTAATTAAAAGAGAAGAATGTGATCATCTAACGTTGAAGGAGGATGTTGCCATAGATGTTTCTTCCTCTTTTAGGATTCTCTCACTAATATAATAACATAAAGCCTTGGATTTAATTCTATTGTGATGACAGTCTTGCAGTCTATAAATTAAATTAGACTGAATTTAACAGCTACATAAATGAGCTCCATGTTGAACCGTTGTGTCGTTCAGGTTCCTGTTTCCCGGTCCAGGGTTGTTCCAGTGTTCTTCGACTGGTCTGGTCTTTGATGTGACTCGTGAGAGTGAGGTCACCTACAAGACTCTGATCTGGGATCCTCTGGTTCTCCAACCAGCGCACAAAGTGGCCGGAGGCCCGCTGTTCGGCATCGAGTGTCCTCAGGACTCTATACGTCAGCTGCACCTCCCACACTGTGAACCTGAGCCGGGTAAGGACGCCACTGAAACACCTGAAGGAGAATCAAACCTGCAGAAAATGCTTTGATTTGCTTTCCATGGAAAGTTTCTGGAGGCTGTTGCAGTGAACGAAGCTGTGTGTTTTCCCAGCACTGGTCTCTGACAGCATCTCTGTGGTCCACATCACGGATGATGGCATGAGCATCATACAGCCTCTGGAGATCACTGAGACTCACGTGGTCGTGGACGTCCCTCACCTCTCCGCCTTTGGCCTCGTCTGGGATCTCGTTGAGCGTTTTTTCAATTACATGACGAAACCCATTCGTGGCCAAGTCCTGCTCTTCCTGAGAAACAGGCCACGCCCCATCCTCAGTGTGATGCTGCTGCCAGGAAACGTCCCTCTGCACGACGTATGACTTTATCATGAAATCATTAAATGGCTTCTGCATGAATAAATCCTCTGATTGTTCTGCATCTGTTTGCTTTTCTGAAACGATTCATGCACTAAGAAAATGTTGTGATGTCTCTGAAGGTGAAAGTGCAGCACACTGCTTCAGAGTACATCGAAGCGCCGTCCTTCTGTTATTTCCACAAAGGTCAAAAGTACAGTCTGAGCAGCGCCCCGCACGACTTTAAAATACAGCCTGCAGTGAGTATCAGTCGCTGAGTGTCAGCAGACGCTTTGTCCACAAAGCTGTTTTCAATTGTGCGTTTCCATTTCGCTTCAGCGTGCAGAGTTTTTTGAAAATTACGGACCAAATTACCACCCGACCTTTGAGATCATCCTGACAACGAACGCAGAGGAAGTGATGCTGATGGTGCAAGATCCCGAGGAGACACGAGTGTGGGAGCACGACCTTCATCTGCCCGGTGAGCCTTAACTCAGCACAAACTGAAACCTGACAGAGATCCAAGCTGCTGTCCTGGTTCGATTCACTGATCTGTAGAAATGTTGCTCTGAAATGTGCTCACTGTGTTTCTGACTCTAAACGTACTTTTTCAGCTTCATCCTCGGCTGATTCTCCAGGTGGAAGTCCTCTTCAGATGGGGAACAGCGCCTCAGCAGAGAAGCTGCGACTCGCTCGCGCAAACTTCGTCGATAAAGTGTCGGATCCTGTTCTGAACAAGCTGCTGGACGAGCTGCAGCGCGTCACCGTGCTAACTGATGCTGAGGGCGAAGCGGCCAGAGCCAAACGGAGAGACGAGAAAGCTCGAGACCTGATCGACACGGTGCGAAAGAAAGGAGCTGAAGCAAGTTCAAAAATGATCGCCGTCTTTTATGCCAACGATCCGTATATGTGCAAAGAGCTCGGCTTAATGTGAAGCACAAATCTGTGAAATCAAATGTTCTTTCTTTCTTCTTAAAATCACGATTATGTTTCCACTGATCACACTTCTTAGAAAGGAGATGAGCTTAGACGTGAGGGGAGACGTCCAGTAAATATCCAGAAAAGAAAAATTCAATTTCCAGTTCTGAGAAGAAAATTCTGCAAAAAATGTCTGAAATGTATTTTCTAAATGTTAGTGTTTGTTAGACAAAAGGACAGAGAGAGTAAAGAGTGAGACACACCTGCACTGGTGAATAATGTGAGCTGGACTCAGATCAGTGAAGCCAGCAGAGCTCCTCCTGTGCTCGTGAACCATGTTTATAGAAATACAACACAAAGGTTAATAAAATGCAGCGAATGCCTGCAGTGTTGAGTGCAACGTGTTATTACTTGTGTTATAAAGGTTCTTCAGTTATTTGTGCAGCAGGTGGATGAAAAGAAAAAACCATCAGCTGAGTTTTTGGGACTTTCAGTCTGAATGAACAGGACGATGCAGGAAGTGTTTTTCATCGTGTTTATCATTGAAGTATTAAGACTCGTAACACTATATAGAATAGAATAGAATAGCCTTTATTGTCATTGTACAAAGTACAACAAAATTGGAGTGCCACTCCCTTGGTGCAAAATGCAAAATAAATATAAATGTAAAATATAAAAAGTACAATAAAACAACCGTAGTACTCAGACAATAATAAGTACAATATATACAGGATAGCAGCATAATATAGTGACAATGGCAAGTATAGTTAAGCAGGTTTAATAGTTTTGTGCTTATTTACTACGGTGATAGCTCTGGGAAAGAAGCTATCCCTGAATCTGTTTGTCCTGGTTTTATGTGACCTGTACCGTCGGCCTGACGGTAACAGTTCAAACAGTTGATTACTGGGGTGAGAGTAGTCCTTAATGATATTGCCAGCTCTGCTGAGGTATCGGGAGTTTGCAAATGTATGCAAACATATATGCAAATGTTTGTATAGCTGTGAGCTGTGCTCTGTAAACTGACGCAATAACAGAATCCAGACATTTCATATGAACATTTAAACACACGAGTTCCAATAAAAATGCTTTGATTGTGTTTGTTTGCTGTTTCTGTGGTTTAAGCGTTTATTTCCTGCACGCTGATGTTAGACGCTGGGATGTTCTGTTCTCGATGTCATGGCAACAACTTCAGCTTCATGAAGCAGAAGAAGCCACATGTTTATCACCCGCTGCAGCTTGTGTCTATAGGCTTGTTTTTTACTTATTGCTAAGCTTCAGGACAGGTGAGTTTCCTTTCCTCACCTCCTCTCCCCTCATCTTAGACCCCTTAAGATGCAAAACTGTACACATCTAAAAACGAAGTCTGATAAAGTATATATAATTGAGCTGATTATTATTATGGCCAGGTTTTATACACAGAAGTGTAAGTTCAGAGGCGCTAACTCTGATTATTTCCTTTAAAAATGAATTCAAACAGTGCAGTCAATGAAAGAACCTGCATTAGGTTCAACCTCTTTCTGTAGTCTGTTATCGCCCCCTAGTGGTCAAACAATCCTGCCGTAAACTGCTCTTTGTATATAATTAATTGATTTGACTTATTTATGTTTAATGTTTCTCTCTCTCCTTTTCTCCACGAAGCATCTTCAAAATTCATGAGTGTCACTAAAAATGGCAAAACATTTATATCATTCATCTACTTTTATTTATTTTTAGTTTCCATAAATTCATGTTGGCAATAAAAGAGCGGGGGCAGAAGGGTCTACAGGTCAATGAAACTGACGATGCTTTTACTGCTTTGTGCTTGTTTTCATGTTACTCCACAAGGTCAGTGAAAGAACAAAGGTGCTAACCCCTGGACCAAAAGCAAATGGTCCAAGTGGGCGAGGTGCTGATTTTCAGATGGCAGGTCTACATCTAGAAGCAAAATGAGCACAAACACCAACAACCAAAGTGAAGCATTAAGACAAAACTGTCCAACAGGATCCACACATTCTGCCACAAATACATGCAAGACAACTAAATTGGTCCAAAATAGATGTAAACTGACTAAACTACGACACAAATCAGACAAAAACAGATGCAACATGATCACAAACAGACACATGTTGGCTACATGTTGATGCAAAATGACTGAAATCACACGTGCAACACTTTCTACATATTTGACAACAGAAGAAAAACACAAACAAAGTTGGAATGTATTTTCATTTAGATTTCTTTTTTTATTTCATGCCGAATTAGATATTTTAAAAGCGCCAAATCACAAAGTCTCCTCCCTGTTTGTACTGTAAGGTCAAAACCCTACAGTACTACAGAGAACCCCAACAATCAAATGATTCCCCTCTGAGCAAGCACGAGGCGAGTGTGGGGAAGAAAAACTCCCTTTAACAGGAAGAAACTTCCAACGGAACCGGGCTCAGAAGGGACGGCCATCCGCTGCGACCGGTTGGGGGGATGGAAATCAAAAAGGAGACGAGATGGCGTGAACTACAGTTGTTAGAATTTGGATTTGAGGGCCAATTTAAGAATCAGGGCTCGCAAAATCGCTAGCCCGACGTCCCGGGGCTAGTGATGTCTCCGGTCGGGCGACCAAAATCTATCTCAGCCCTGCCCGACGAGCTATCATATAGCCCGACGAGCTATCATATAGCCCGATGAGCTATCATATAGCCCGACGGGCGGGGCTGAGATAGACTTTGGTCGCCCGACCGGAGACATCACTAGCCCCGGGACGTGTTATGGTTTAAATTTTGATTTGGTGCTAAAATTCTGCCTCAAGATGTTAAAAGAAGCAGGGCAGTGGGGGAAAGCCAGGATGGTGATTTTAATCCTCGTTTGCTTTAATGCACCACCTAAAGGGCTTTCGCAGAGCTTTTCCCACCGCTGAAAAGAACCTGGAAATTTTGGATTTCTTTGGAGGACTGGGGATGACTCCCAGGCTGATTTTTAGATGCCTTATCACAGCCTCATCAAAAGATGAATTACTTTCCATCGCAGCATGTAAGACACGTTCTGGGGAGCCAAACTCCCTGATGAGGGATTTGGCTATTTTCTTCATGAACTGTTTCTGGTCATTGATGAGACTCGTGGTGGACTCTGTGCTGCTGAGTTCAGGCTTGATCAGGTCTCTCAGACGGTTGATGGCCATGTCTAGTTCTGCTGACAGAGACACAGAATGTTTGGTCTTAGATTTAGATTTTATAAGAACGCTCGCGAAGAGGAAGAAGGCGAGGTCATCGGACGTTTTCTCAACCTCGGAAGACACAGAACCATTCTCTGACATTTTAGAGGAAACCATGAGAGAGCCTGAAACACCTGCAGAGCTTTTTTCTGGATGCTCTGTAGGTGCAATGCCAGATTTTGGCCTTGGAGGTGACTTTTCAGATGCCAGAGAGCATTTCTCTGGAGAAATGCTCCCAGATTTTGGCCTTGGAGGGGACATATTAGATGCCAGAGAGGTTTTCTCTGGAGAAATGCTCCCAGATTTTGGTCTTGGAGGGGACATATCAGATTCCAGAGAGCATTTTTCTGGAGAAATGCTCCCAGGATTTGGCGTTGCAGGTGACTTATCAGATGCCAGAGAGCATTTTTCTGGAGAAATGCTCCCAGGTTTTGACGTTGGAGGTGATGGTACAGATTCCTCACCACTGCTCGCTGAATCTGTTTCCTGCTCTGGGGTCTGTGTTCGTTTAATAAAGTTTCGGATGTCATTCACAGCCTCAGACACCTTGTCCATTTGAATCACTTGATCTTTGTCTTCGTTGTCCAGCCAGAGTAAAAGCTTCTGTAGAAACCTTTCTACTGCGTCTTCTACGAGGACATAGAGGACTTCAGCAGAATAGGGACGCTTTGAGCCTTGTGTTTGTCGTGGAGTCCTGGAGATGACGGTGTCTGAGAGGGATCTACCCATTAGAGGTTCGGGGATTTCATACATTCGATCCGTCATCAGTAGATCAAACACTTTTGCCGTTAAGTCCACAGTAAAGTCTCTGGTTGCCCCACTATTTCTAAAGTTTCCCAAGGTTTTTTCAATGGAGAGCTCTTCTTTCTTAGTTAGTTTGTCAAACAACCGATTAACGTGGGATCTAATGGCGCCAAAGTCGAGTGGAGAAAAACGAATGTACCGTAGAAGCATATTTTGGGAAGGGGCTTGATTTGCGCTCTGGGGACGAGGACTATGAGGCTCTGACCCTGAGAGGCTGACAGCTATGCTTTCATCGGAGGGCACCGTGTCACTCTTGGGCTGCTTGCAAACGTTTTTTAGACAAACAAAATATTTCCTGTTTGTCTTTATTTCTTGTCTCAGCTCGTTTTTCATCTTTTCAAATTGTGTTTTTGCAAACATGCAAAAGCGATGTTTGCGTGCTTTGAGGCCGGAGTGAGAGGTGGACGGCACACATTTGGAAAAGAAGTCTCTCACTTTGTTGATAATGAATCCTGCATTAAAGGCAGGTTTGGGTAAGCTACAGCTGTCACAGAGCTCTTCACTGCTTGAATCCAGGTTTCCAAGTATCTCATTTACAATGTCAGCTGCAACCTGTTCTACTGGGGTTGCAGCTCGGATACTGTGGCTCTCTGCAGTGGGTTTGATTTCGCCTTGTTCTGTTAGAGCTGATTGGTCTGGGAGCTCAATTTCTTTCTCCTCATCATCTGAACCTTTATCTCCTTCTGTCATCTCTCCATCTGAGCTCCTTGATGACAGAATCACAGAAATCTCTGTGATTGCTGATTGCACTGACACCTTTGAATCCGTGCTTTCTGAACCGGAATCAGACCCCCTTGACACGCACCGGCAGCGCAGCTTACGTGCGTGCCTTTTAAGGCACGAGGCAGCGTGGCAAACCATGCGGCGCAGCTTTTTAATATTACTCAATTTGCCGCTAACATAAACGGCGGGGTCTTGCGGCAAATCAGGGCTTTCTGCGATCAGGGCAATTGTTGAGCTGACCTTTTCGGAGATCTCTTCCTCAACCATCCGTGTCAGCTCGTCAGCGCTCTCATGTCGCTGTTCCGGGACGTTAAGAGCGCTGGCGATGGCGGCTGAGATCGAGTCTCCGAGGGACGGGCTTATTTTCCCCGCACCTAAAGGCTTCGGATCTTCCTTCGTCATGTGATCCTGAATAACAGCACTGTTAGACATTTTATTGTATTTTTACATTAACTTACTGGCAACACTATTGCCAGTAAGTTACTGTAATTACTGATCTACAGTATCTTTACTGTTGTGATGTTTTACAGTTCAACCACTTTACTGTAAACATATATTACAGTATAACAGCTTTACTGTAAATGTTGTTTACAGTTAGAAAGACTTACCGTGATTAAGTTTTATAGTATCACTGTACTGCAAATGTGGTTTATGGTATAACACTGTAATTGTGTACAGTATAATTTGTGTAGACTGTAATTGTGTTTTACAGCATATAAAATAATATTAACATTCATATTCAATATAAGAACATTTACAAAAAACAATATAATTCAATAAAGTAGTCTCAGAATAGTGAATTAAACCAACATTTATTGTTGATAAATTTTTTTTAACAAGAAAAACATTTTTCAACTGAATAAAAACAATGTCAATAACCAAAATAAATAGAAGCGTACATGAAAACTACAGTCCTTCACCATTCTGTGTCTGATTTTTTTAAGGAAAACAGTTTTTCATTCCACTAAAAACAGGACAAACCCACCAGCATGAACATTAAATAAACTATTACAATTGTAAAACAAAAATCATTTACAAAATGTAATAATTATCAGTGGGTCCCAGGAAATAGAATGTGACATGGGATTTAGATTTCCGTTACCAGGATGGTCAGGTTCAGCATAGTCTTTATCACCACCTGTCAAAGACACATCATCAATATTCATGTTTGCTCAGGTTATTCACTTGTTCACATCTGTCTGGGATCATTCATACTGTTGTATGGATGTGTGTACGGTATGTATATAATTATCAGCTATGTAAAAAATATTATCATCTCTGTATTCTTACCTAGTTGGAAGTCCTCCATTCAAACTCAGAGAGCCGCTGGAGGAAGGTGGTGATCCGAGGGCTGATGCTTGTAACCTTCCTCTTTACGACACGATCTGTCTTGCGGCTTGTACCAAGTTTTGCAGGGCATTTTGTTCCCATGTCTGGATTGATCCTCACAAAGAACCTTTTAACGGAAAAAAGGCTGCTTTAATTTCAAAATTAAAACATACATTACAGCAATCACCTATATGTTTCTGCAACTGTAGTCAAGCTATCACATATATTTCATTCTTAAATGGTGTAAGCTTTAATGGTGTAAAGTATTTACCTCTGTATCATCTCCAGTGTGATGGACGCTGACTCCTGATACTCAAGGTTGAAAACGTAGTATGACGCAAAGAAGACAGCAAGGGTGCTGGCAAAGTCATGCATCTGCTCAGGCTCATAAAATACCTTGCCCTCCAAACTGATCATCCAGCGGCTTGCAGACATGAAATTATTCCCTAAAAACAGACAAGAGTCCAATAAGACAATGTGCTCACCCTTACAAATAAGGTTTCCACAAGAATGCTGGATAGCAGGCCTCACACTGTACAAAAATAGAATCCACACGGTTTGCTGCTATTTCTCTTATTATTTATTATGTAATGAAAATTATGATCAATTACAGGAAAAAACTGCCTAATGTTTTGGCATTTTGGCCTGTGCTGAAATGTTAGGCTGTTTTTTCCTGTTGGTCATTGTGTATAATAAATAATAAGAGAAACAGCAGCAAACTGTGTGTATTCTATTTTTATACAATATAAAACAGACAAACCCCTGTTAAGTAAGTTGTTGTGGGTACAAATACCACAATAATTACATAGATTTTTTACAAAAATATTACAAGAGGATTGAAACTATTTACTTACCAAGCGCTATTACCCTTGGTGTGATGGGTAAGGTCATCTCTCTCTCAACAGACATCTTGGTGGAAAAAGCCTTTAAAACATTATTTTTCCTTTGTTTATGTTGACAGTATTGAGAGTGCATGTGTAAAATTTTAAATATAATTACGTCAGCCAAGATGAAGATTGAGTCCTCTTTTTCTTGGAAGTACTTCATCAGAAGAAGGATGGCTGCTGTGGCGATCTGGTTGTGGTTCAGCTTTGCACTGTTGCACTCACGTAGCAGATGTTCAATCTCCTTGTTCCACTGAAGTCTCTGGCTTTGAAAGAAGTTCAAAATTCTCCTTCCTTTCGTAAGAAGGGCTTCACTGAGACGTGTCTCTACCTCAATATCTGTGAGTGTGTGGAAGTGAGTGCAGAGGCCTCTTTTAGTAAAAAGAAATGGCCAATGCTCTTGAACCTCACATAAGGTGGGGGCAGGCCAAGAATTAAGCATGTGCCTCTGGTAAATATAAGTCAAAGACATATAAGTATTTACATCTGTTGTTTCAATTGCTTGAGGACCTGCTGATCTGAAGACAGTTGACATAGTCTGTCTTTTTGTCTCCAAAGTTTCAGTCGTTTCTCCTTCTGGTAGGGTTGTGGGTTGCCAGTTGATGCAACCATAGCTATCAAGTTCAGATCTCCCCCTTTTGATGGCAACATCACCCTCATTGTTTTCCCTGGTAGACCTTTTCCTTGGCTGCTGGATTCTGCTGCTGACATTGTCTCTATTTACATGTTCAACTCTTGTTTTAAGCTGTTTGAGTAGGGAATAATAACCACAGCCTAATTGCTCACCTTCTGCAGTCTTATCTGCAAAGGTAGCGGGATACTTAGATACAATAGCTCTAGCTACCTCCCCACAAGCAGCTCTGTTAGGGTTGGGGCAGTGTACTCGCATTCCTTCTACAACAGTCCTAATCATTATTCTCCTGTCTTCTGGGTGAGCCATTCCACCAGATGCCAAGGCCTGTGAAAGTCTTGTTGGCATCTTCTCCCAGGGAACTGAAAAATTGCTGATCCAGGAGGTGTTGCTTACATTTGGTTGTGTGGAAGGGAGTTGACCTGATGCTTGTGCAGAACAGAGTGAATTACCCTGTAGTGGCACTTGCACAGTTGTTGAGCAGGTGGTTTCAGGTTCCTTTGGGTTGTTTGAAGAGCCAGACTCCACTTGGTTGTCGATATTCACACACACACACACACATAAACACAGCAGAACAATTCCACATTAACTATGTACAGATGGGTTTTTTTTGAGTATTTATTGAGTAATACTCTTATATGAGACACAAAAGCAAGAGTGTTGGAGAAATAATACCAATGGCAATGAAAGCTAGTTTTAGTTTTGAAAGCTAGATTTTTTATGAACTATGAATTGAAAATTAAAGTACAATTTCAAAATAACTCTCAAAATAACTAATTTACAACTATTTTCAAGATAGGTCTGCAACCATTTATGACATTAATGCATTCTCACCTTTTCTGAATACTTGAACAAGTCTTCGACTTTGAATTGGTGTCAAGAAAGGCTTGATATCATCAGGCTCAACAAACAGGAGATCTTCTCTGTTTCTGACACCAATAATGTCTGTCAGGTGCTCAATAACTGCCCTCTTTGTCTCTTCATGCAGGTCAGGTAATGCCAGGTTAATTTCATGATGTAGGCTGCCACTGTCCATATCTGCAATGAATTAAGAGGATGATATTGAATGATGCAAAGATACAACGGTTAAACCTGAAGCGATATACACTGATAGCGGTGGTTCCTGTGCATATGAGATCTGAATGCAGAAAATGTTCGATAGGAAGAAGGACATTGCTCTATTCCACATGTGAATCGATAATTAGCTGTGTGCTGATGTTTCTTTGTATGATAACAAAATTGTCTTAATTCTGAACTACAAACACCACAAAATTTACACCTGTACATGGCTGCATGTGTCTGAATTTGACTTAACTTTTAATTTGCAAAGAGCATGGCAACAACACAACAGTAACTGAAAAACATCTCAATCTATTATCTGTTTGTTCTATTATTAAAGAAGGGATCTACATTGCTTGGGTTATATCAAAAAATGGGAAAAAGTTAAAAGAAAAACTATCTATAGATCAATGTTATTAACTTAAACCATGCAGACCCTGAAACACTGGAGGAAAAATTTTGGAGGGTCTGTCAAGCTGACGTTAAACCCCTTAACAATGGCACTGCAACTAACTGTGACTAATTTACAGACCACTACACGGTCTTGCTTTTTAAATGGAACCTATGAAACAATAAACCACAGTTGAGATTAGAGCAGGCTAACCTGCATCAGAAACTTCAAAACTAGGTTAGATTGTTTTAGCTGTCTTTAAATTTCCAAAAAAGTGTTGTCTACCTTTATTCTCACTAAATATGTCTTTTTACCTGCTGTTTTGTCTTGTCTCTCAAAGAACTGAGGCTACATCACACTGTCAGCGCGGCCAGCAAGGGCAGGAGGACAGCAATGCACCACACTGGGCGGGAAAAGACAGAGAGACAATTGTTAATTTAATGTTGCATTTATTTAACCCTTGAAAAATATATTTACATAATTAAATAAAAGAAAAAAAACACACAACCCATCTTTTCCAGAATAATTCAACTAATTGCTCTTTTGACCAACCTAACACAGACGTTACATGGTTTTCCTATGAAAAAGACCCTGGAAGACGTTGTATTAAAGGAAAAAAAACATGCTCCCCTTCCCACTTAAAAAAATAATAAATATTAAACTTAGGTTGGAGTTCCTCGCGCCACCAACCTAATGTTATATTAACTTTTTAATGTTGTGTACTGCAGCTCACACAAAATTAAATAAAGCAGGCTAACCTACATGAGCAAGCTCAGAACTGGATAAGATTGTTTTAGCAGTCTCTAAATTTCCAAAAAAAAAGTTGTCTTTCTTTATTATCGTTAAATGTGTATTTTTACCTGCTGCTTTGTCTTGTCTTTCAAAGAGCTGAAGCTAAATGTCCCACTGTTAGCGTGGCCAGCTTCTCAATAGAGATTGAAAATGTGACGTCATTCAAGGGTAAAACCGCAAAGAATTCTGGGAACTCGTGGCAAGAGGTACTAGCGCACGCAGGCTTTCAATTGAAATCAGTTACACAGCGATAAAAAGAAACACAAAAAACTGTCAAGAAGCTGTTGTATTATTAACTGCAATAGCCGGTCGCATGACAGCCACGGGAAGCCGACGGGTAAAGAGATCGTTTTTTTTTTTATCGGATTACGTCGTTGAAGAGAAATTATTCGAGCCATGTTTCCGAAGTAAAAAGAGGCGACAGATGGCCTGGATTGCAGCCATTCAAAGACCAAATATAACGTCCCAGAACACTCCAGCTCACAGGTTAGTCTGCTCCAAGCATTTCCACAATGGTCAGTGTTTTGCAGTAGTTAATAGTCATTTTTCATAACATAATTGGTGATATAGGTTACAAGCAAGTCTGGCGCTGAACAGAAATTGTGGCGCTATGCTATCACTAATTGCCCAGTACGATTACAGCATACAATATTATTGTCACTGCTACATTTCTGTAATGCGAACCAGAAATTATTTCCACTACTAATTAATTACCGTTGAGCTCAAAGGTCCTATTAATAAACGGTCAACGAATGTGTATTTATGAAGACGATTTGTGAGACTGGTAAACTTATGATACGTACGATGGTCTTTCGTTCTACACGGTGCATTTCATGGTCCTGTACCCATCCGTCGGTAAACTGTTCCTGGGCTTGTTGCAGTGACCTGAAGTTACTAAACTTCATGAGTGTATGCACTCACTCCAAGAACCGTATGATTATAAATATGAGCGCGGTGAAAGTTGGGCAGCACGCTAACGTATTTTGTCCACTCTGTGTGCTCGTAAGGGTCTAACCCTTTCACTCCTTTGATTTTTTCCTCGTATCTTTTCTTTGACTTTTCATCAAGTCCGTCTTTGTACGGACCGGCATTGTTCTCCTTCGTTTTGTACATAACTTTTCTGGGGGGCAAAGAAAAAGCAAGAAGGTATTGGAACCGAAGAATGAACGTTTTGCGGTGCTGCAAATGCTTGCATTTGATGCGGTACTTGGATTGTTTTGCCACGAGTTACCGGCATGCAATGCGCGAAAGTCACGTGGTCTGTCAATCTCTATAGTCATAGAACAGAAGCGCAGGAGGACAATGCACCACACTCGGCGGGAAAAAGACAAAGACTGTCGTTGCGCCTGTGTTCCTCGCCCCTCCCCGTGGAAAATATATATCTAAATATATATTTAAATAAGAAAAGAAAAAAACACACACAACCTATTTTTTCCAGAATAATTCAGCTAATGTGCTATTTCGACCAAGCTAACACCGATTTTAAGCCCCCCCTCCCCCCCCCCACACACAAAATATATATATGCTCTTAAAAATTAATAAACGAGTATGTTAGGTAGGAGAGTCCTTTGCATTACCTTATGACGTCCCGTTTGCAGTTTCCACACAGAGGTCCAACAATAACGAGGTGCAAAATCTTTTGTCCTCTCGAGCATATCGTAACGAAGAGTTAACAAAGTTGGCCTGTCTTTCCTCTCCTGTCAATCACTGGATCACAGGTCATGTCAGTCAGGATATGGAGTGGTGGTTGGTAGAGGTAGGTGGGTGGGAGGGGCCAGCATGCATTCAGTGTGTGTTTGACTAAGTTGGGTTGACTAGTTCCCAGAAGAGTTCTGTACATGTTGCACGTTCAGTAAATGAGCAATTCAGTTACTGCTCGACTGAGAAGCCTCCGCCAAATTATTACAATATTCTCCACTGACTGAAGTTCGCCTTTCTGCGTCTTTTTTAAATAACTTTATTCACTACTTGTCACAAGTACAAAATTACACAAAAACAGACAGCAGCAACAACCTAAGTGAAATCCAACAACAGAATAGTAGCAAGTAAAAAAATTAACAAAAGGAAGTGTGAATCTTGTTCAGGGTTAATCAGAGATAAGTGATGGAGATGCAGCAATGTGAATTCTGCTTTTTTTATTTGTAGTTAACCTTATAGTCTTTACATATGAATGGAAGTCAATTAAGAAAACACAGAATTTTGGGAGAGATTTGGAGAACCTTGCTTTATAAAATTTCCCTGCAAGGAGGCCTTTCTGCATTCTTTTCCCTCTCCCCAGGAGCAGCTGTCACTTGAATTGATCTCTGTGGCAACGCAGTGGCAAGCACACATTTGCAGCAGCTGTGCATGTGCATACAACTGCATGCAGTAGATTAGATGATCAGAATTCTTGAACCTTACACACAGGCAAGTCCCCTAAAAAGTCAAAACCATAATACTTTCACTGGTATCATACTGACAAATGGCATAGGTTGGAGGAAAATCTGGAAATGGTTGGCAGTGAAAGAGTTAAAATGTAATGCACTATTGCAACCAACCACTGAAAGAGTAAAAATACACAAACAGTAGGATGAACCATTCAAATCACATAATACAGTAGCACTACTGCTAATGTGTTAACGGTAGGTATAACTACTACCGCAATTTTAAAAAATACAGTAAGTAAATGTAAATAACCTTAATATACCCATAATGCAAAGCAAATTACAGTAATTAACTGTAGAAATGTTTTCAGGTAAGTTACTGGGCATTTTGTGGTATTTTACTGTGAAAAATACAGCAAAGGTTAACAGTGAGGAAGGTTTATTTGAAGGATCCTGACAGAGGCGATCTGAATGATTTCAGAAATCATATCAGCGAGCACCGCTTGGACGCCCGAGTCGCACGTGCCATTTTCTATCTCGCTCCACTGAACTTCAGAGAGCCTTTCAAAGCACCGGTTGATTGGTGGCATAATCTGTTCTGGTGTGACCACGAATGAAGTTTCGTCTTTGCTGGGTGGAGCCATTGTTGTGTCGCAACTGTGATTTTCTAGATTGAAGTGAATAGTGTGCGAGTTTTCTTGCTTTAGAGAACGCCGACTGTTGAACATTTGCAAACAGATGAGCTGTGACGTTTCTGTGTGAGAGCCCCTACTTAAGGGTTTCCCTGCCTGTGACGTGGCTGACAGATTAAAGCAAAAGAACGTGAGTCACAGAGAACGCACGCGCAGACGCAGCGATAGAAGCCCCTGGCGCGCGCTCACAGCTGCTGATTTGAGCAGTATACACACACACAGAGAGACTTGAAACGTCAAGGCAAATATCCGGAGCTGTTAGTGCTTCGTTTGCGCTGATTTGTGCAGTAAAATGATCATTTGTGCTGCTACGGTTTCCGAGATATAACGATTTTAATTGTTACGGCCTGTGCTGTATAACAGTGTCTGAGTGTCAGCAGCTGTGGAGTTTGCACTGTTATAGAAGACTTCCACTTTTTTTAGGCTTGCTGCATATTTAGTTTAGTAAACCAGGTTATTCACAGGAAAGGTCAGAAACGGACACAAAGTAGGCTAAAAAATGTTCCTGTGGGAAACGGTCAGTTACATGTGACGTGATTCATGTATACCTAAATTATTATTTTTTTACATATCCAGTTTGTCTCTATGAGTTTGTTTTTCCATTTTAAATGTTCATTATTATTAATGTAGCTGTTTCAGAAAAATAAAGTTTTTGCTTTTGCATTAATTTCAATGTTATTTTGAGTGGTTTTTGATATATTGCCACCTACACTGTAAAATATAACTTGTTGTTTCAACTTACAAATATCAGGTAAAGGGCTGCCTTAAAATTTTAAGTTAAGTCAAGAAATAGTTTGTTCTTGTAACACAACCAAATGTTATGTTGATGAAAAATCACACGTTGTCTAAACTTTCGTCTTAGTTTAGTTGACTGAGATTTGTTAGTCAGTTCAACTCCTTTAATTGTCATTTTTACTTGGGAAAACCCTTTCAGTTAAATTAAAACAATCTATTGTTTAAACTCTTGTCCTAGTTCAGTTGACTTGGGTTTTTTAGTTAATTAAAATACTTTAGTAGTTCTTTTAACTTAGGAATCTATTTTAGCTTAACTAACATAATCTGTTAGCTAAGATGATTTAAGTTTATTAATTAACTGAGCTCCTTAAGGTAGCTGAGTGAACTCGTAAATCAGTTTCATTTTAATTGTCAGAGTTGATGGACTGGATGTAAAGAAAAATGTGTATTGAACATCTTAAGTATTTTTTTAGCTTTCCAACATCCATTTCAGCAAAACTACCTGTTAGGTTTATCTTAGATCTCAGGTTTAAATATCTACATTCCTTTAAATTAATTTTCTGTTGTTTACAGAAAATAAAAACCCACAGATTCCATTAAAGTGTATCTGATCATTTCAGGCAGAAAGTTTGTTTTAAGAACATGAGAAGACAATTACTCATGAGCAACATTCACCATTTATTGTGCCATCTTACTCATCTGAGAAAGAAAAATCAGTGACGTAGCTCATCAGGCTCACAATCCATCAAAACTCAAAGGCTGCTCCCTGTGAAACAATAAATTTGAACTTGGTCTTGAGCCCAGTTTGGGTGAAGATTAAATCTGACCAATACTCCAGGAGCAGTAGTGATTCTTGTGAAGTAACAACATAAAGTTTGCATTAATGTAATGTATCAACGGGACACTTGCTATTTTAGAAAAGTTATTCTTTACATTTTTAAACTTCATTGTGCTCAGTCACACCTGTTAGCATAAAACTTGAAATATTAAAATAGTACAAAACCTTTGATAAGTGTCAGTAAAGATCAGTTTATAACAACTAAGACATCAAACTCTTGTATTTGTCTTCGTTTACAATTGCAACAAATTCCACAGAACCAACATCTCTGAAAATGAGTGCATGCTTCTGAAACATTTGATAATATGAATATTTCAGAAACATTAGTTTGAGTCGGCTCAATTGCAAAACAAAGGAAAAACTACTGACTTGCATGAGATAAGCATCTGCAGAGTCCACCATTGTTGTTCACATAAGTTTCTTAAACCATGAACAAATGAGTAATTGTCTAATCTGGAATGTAAAGTGTAGTCATTTAGTGACATACAAAAGTGAGAATGAGAACTTGCAAGAATAAAAAAACAAACAGTAAAATAAAAACTGTCCTTAACGCTCAGGCGTATGCTGTGAGCATACAATTACAGTTCTGCATGGCGTTCTGCAAGAGTCTGTTTCTTAGACCCTGCACTACTGAGACGCACTGCCTTCCACCAATGTTCATTAGGACGTTCTGAATGACTTCAAAGATGCCCTCAAGTTCCTTTGGATAGTCTATGTTGAGGGCAAAAAGAAGACCCATCAGCATGGAAATGGCACTGACATCCCTCAGATTAGACAGGATTACTGCCGCCTCAAGGACAACCAACACATCGATGATGTCTTCTTCTTTCACCATCACAATGCCAACTTTTATCCTCTTAGAAAACGTGTCTTCAATATCTGTCGGCTATAAAAGGGTTCAAAGACAAAAAATAAATAAAATTACACAATATCCCTCGTCTTTCCAAAGAAGAGCCACACTGATGCCTTGGATGATGGTCATTGGCTTTGGGTAACACTTATTAGTTGTTAAAGTTTTTTCAGAATGAGATATGCACCCCTGTGTTACAAATCCATTTCTTGCTTTAAACAAAGACCATGTTCATAAATAACTGAGCATGTCTTCAATTGCAGAATTCAAACAAAATTTTCAATTTAAATGGTAAATGGCCTGTATTTGTATGGCGCTTTATTAGTACCCTAAGGTCAAAAGCGCTTTACACATTCAGTCATTCACACACATGGTGCCAGTGTCCGGCAGCCTCGCTCTGTCAGTGCGCCCCAGGGTGGCTGTGGCTACAATGTAGCTGCCATCACCAGTGTGTGAATTTAAATCTAAATATTGGCTCTAAACCAAATCTGGCTGAGAATACATGAAATGTGCAAACTGCAGCTACACTACAGGATCAGATTGTGGCTCCATAGACAATGCTTCTTTAATCAGTTTATTGATTAAAGTTTATTTTTCCCCATATTAACAGCATAAAAAAGAGCATATAGACAGGGCTGAACAGGTTGCATAATTGGCATCAACATCCACCTTTACCCAGCTGCCCAATGACTCTGGGCCAGTGACCTTTAATTGCTTACCCAGTCTACAGTCTCTTTTCCAGGGTCCAGGACATTTCACCAAAGTATTGCCCCCCACAGCTGTAGCAGTCACTGCAGGCCCTTAAATATCCTAATATCTCTGCCATTACAATATACAATGTGAGAAATCAAACATAAAGCTGAAGTGAACAGTACAGCAGCGAAATGTCAAAGACCCTGGTGAAGACATGAATAAACACAAGACACTAATAATATCGATGCTAGCTTGCCAGTTAGTTTCTCTGAAACCCAAATCCAGTGTCAAAGATCTTGTAATAATACATTTGGTGAGGAAGAAGTACACATCACGTGGCATCTATTGTTTCATAGATGCCACATGTTTAATTTAAAATCCACTGTGGTGCTGTCATTATTAAATTTACTAAAAGAAACGATGCTAACCTTCACAGTCTTGAGAGTGTGTGAGGGATCTTCCTTTAGAAAATGAGGCCCTCTGTCCTCTTCCTTTGTGTAGGAAAAAGAAAACAAAAACACTTTTTAAACAGTGTTTATGAAGCAGCTCCAAATTCACAGCTTTTTGATACATAATTCCATCAATATGTGATTATCATTGGAGATTTTGAATCAGGCTTATCAGGACATTCAAGTAGAATATGATATCCAACCTACCACCAATATACACAGTAAAAGTTACCACGCTAAATGTCCAGTTGTGAAATATGATGACAGACTTTACTTATCAGCTTTCTTTCAATGAGTTCATCAGTTGAACTGGATAACCTAAAACTTAAACAAAGGATTAGATTTCGCAGTTGAACACTTACATCATCACCGAAGCATTTTATGAGCCTAGTTACCCTCCTATGCCGCTCTTGATTTTGTCCATAATGGTCAAGCACAGCAAAAAGGAAAACTTTCAGGTCAACAGATGTAAGACGGGCAAATTCTGCTTCAACCTGAGCAACAGAAGAAGAGGGGTGAGGAGTACAGGCAGAAAAGATTCTTTGAGACCCAAATTTAAGCAAACCGTCATCTGAGGCCCATTAGAGAAAACACAAACACACAAAAGCAAACAAAAAGATGCACTTTACCTGACAGGAAAGGAAGTTCAGAGAGCAATAAGCTCTGTCTTGAAATCTTTTAAAGTAGAATGATTGTGAAAATGACTTATGTGATGTAAAACTTTAGTAAATGTGCGATTAAAAGAACACTGAGTAAAAGGACAAGTAACAGTTTCCTTATTCCTCAGATGTTTAGCTTGATGAGCAACACTGTTTTAGTCCAACTGCCTCATTAAAGTTACACAACAGGCTTTTTAAATTAAAGCCAGCAAGTCTATTACCAGGGTTTTAATAGTTTTGCAATTTTCATTAGTTTTTACTTTTATTTAGTTTTGACTTCAGATTTTCAATTTTATATCAGTTTTAATTAGTTTTTACCAATTGTTTGCTAGTTTAGTTTAGTTTTTATTTTTTTGAAAATCCTTAGTTTCAGTTTAGTTTTGATTAGTTTCAGTTATAGTTTTAGTCGTGTTTGCAATAATTAAGTGTAACAAAATCCCAGTTTCATCATATCAGTCATTCTGCTCATCCTTGGGTATGTTGCTATTCCAGCTACCATACTGCACCCTGCACAGGTCGCCTGTCTGTCGCAGGGCTAACACGCAGAGACAGACAACTCACATTCCCACCTATGGGTTCTTTAAATAAATAAATAAAGGCAGATGAACAACCATTGATACCAGGCAACTATAAAATGTACATCTTGGCCCCAATGAGACTATTAACTCTCGCAGCACCGGGTGTTCGTAATTTTGGTTCAAGTGAATTGATAAACGTTTTGAAGGTAATTGACTCACACAGTTGTGTAGATATCCCCGTCCTGTTGTCTCGGGATGCATCACGCTGCCTTGCCTGGGGTTAGCTTCTGTTTCTGGGGATGAGGGTTGAGTGTGCTCCCTTACCTTCTCAAGCTAAGCTAGGTTAGCCTTCTTGTGTGAGCTTTTCAAGTGCACTTTAAGGTTTGTGGGATTTTTTCCCTTTAGAAATGTCCCTCATAATTTGTCTCTTTCCACTACAAGACACTTGCTTTATCCAAAACACAGTCATATTCAAAGTAATCCCAAATTGGACTCTGGCTCTCGCCTTTTCCTGACATGATTCTGCGCGTGGACGGAGCAGCGACACAGACGACTCGACTAACGTGCTGCCACCTGCTGGCATAATGAGACACAGCAAGAAAAAAATCTGGAAACTAAACTTCATTTTCACCCTTGACTATTGTATGACACGCACACATCAATGAAAACTAAACACATTTTTGCTATAAATTCAGTTAATTTTAGTTAGTTTTGTCAACACTCATTATAGTTTTAGTTAGTTTTCCTTTTTTTGTTTTTGTTTTAATTTTTATTTCCGTTAACGAAAATGTTTTTTCACTTCTAATTTTTGTTATTTCGTTAGTTTTCGTTAACGATAATAACCTTGTCTATTACATACTCCCTTTTATGTCTGAAATACTGTGCACCTTCTGTGTATATGTAGTGGACAGCAATTTACCCAAAAGAGTGCAAAGTTTGCAAGTCCACCTCATTTAAATGACAAAGTCAGATGTGATCATCTAGACCTGTGAAAATAAATGAATGACAAACCTGCAGGTATGGATGTTATTACAACCACAAGTTAATCTGTTAATGAATCATTTGTTGGTAGCATGTCTGAATATTTAGTTTATGCCACCTGCATGCGATCATCAATGGTGCAATATTACTTCTTAAGAAGTACCCTGACACTACAATCTTTATATCATTTGTTCTGCAGAGCTATTAAGTTACAATATAATCTGTGGTGTTTCCAATATGACAAAATGCACAAACTGAAACTTACCATTTGACTCCACTGACAAAAATAAATCACCAGCATCAAGTTAAAAATACATAAAATACATAAAATAAAAATATATGTTATAATTACATTGTTTTCACCATTTATTCATGTTTTCTAATTTTCTGACATATAAACAATGTAAGTTTTGTTACAATACAGGGAATGCAGTTTAATTAAAAGGTAAATTATGCAAAAAACAAACTTCTGCAGTATATGCGGTATCTGCAGTATATTATGCCAAAAATCAGTGTCTCTTATGCCAATTATTTTATCACTACAGCTCTTTTAATATGGAAACTCACACAATCTAGTCATACTGATCACAAGAGTTCAAAAATAAGTTAAAATAGTGAGCTGTTGTTAAGCATAAAGCATTGCAGGGTAACAAATAACTGCACAATATAATAAAAGCAAAGAATAAACACACTGGAGGACTATCTGATAAAAACTAATATAATGCTGGTTTGTAGACCGTATTTTGTCTCAATCCTCAGTGCACTCTTGCAGCTTAGCCTGCAGCAGTTAATAACAACTTAAGTGATTACAGTGGGGTAAACAGATGACAACAAGCATAGCAGTCCTGCCAAAAAGTTCTTTTTGAACCCAGTCAGTTATTGGAAATATTGCCAAAATGAACTTCCACCAAAATACAACCTGTGAACTTGAAAGAAATTTACAAGTACAGAGACGATATGAAATAAGCTTTATTAGTTAGCTGAGTTAGCTTGCTAATATCGCAACAGTGGTTGAGTGCACAACCTTAAAGCTAGCAGCACAATACTTGTGGTTTGGTCAGTGCCACATTAAACCCATAAAAAGGTCATATGTCAGTTTATTAGGTCAAGTTTGGTCACGACACACAAGCTGGACCTTGTCGGCTAAATTTACATTAGCTAAAGCAAACATTTCGGTAAAAGAGAAAACCCACGTCATGCCATAAATTCAAAACATGTTCCAACTTTTGTAGCTCTCTTTCCTTATAGTTATAACCAGAGGCGGAGCCAGACATGGTATACACCCGGGGCTTAGCCCTAAAGGGTAATACGCATGTGGGGTGGGGGTGGGGGTGGGGGGGTTTGGAAATGACAAAAAACCTGCTGTGAAGTTGAAGATTTATTAGGCTGTGTTGTAAGCTTTAAAAAAAAAAAAAAAAAAACTTAATATGAGAAAAAAAAAATATCACATATGCAGCTTAAAAATAGTTTTTTTACTTAAACAGCGAGGCAGAACGAAATTAGGCTGTTTCAAGATACGGGGACTAAACCCCAATTCAACCACACACAGAACTGATCCGGAATGAAAACAGTAGAATAACAAAATCAGGACTACTTTAGGACTTAACAAAGAACCAAAATCAAAACTAGATGACAGCAGCACTGAAAATCAACACAGACCTGCACTACACTGACAACCCCAATTTATTGTGCTAACATGAGATTGCATCTTCGAGGCTTGAGTTTTGCAAACCTATCAATGACATTTTCAGGGTCAACATTATCCAAGTATTCCTTTTCAATAGATAATATGGCCAAATCATTCAGCCTCTCTTGTCCCATGGTTCTCCTCAGCCACATGTGGAGACGACGCAAGGCACTAACAGAGCGCTCACAGCTGCAGCTACTGACAGGAATGGTTACTGCAATTCTAAAGATGACCTTCAGAGTTGGGAACATGTCCTCGTCAAGCAAGTGGAAGGCAGTAGTGATGTCGCAAATGTCCTCTTTTTCCATTTTTTTTCCATGAAGTTTTTTGCCACAACAGGTTCTTCAGGCTTTATCGTCACATGGTGGTGTGCCGCAATGGGTTTTAAGGCATCTTCGGAAAGGAATGTTGGGGAGGATGGAGTGCATGCCTGAACGCCCTCCATTATTTTCTGTCCTGCCCCAGAAAATCTGTCTGCTAGCTCCTGCAGCATTCGGTCCAAACAAGGAAAGAATATCTCACACCTAAACTCTGCTGAGCTTGTGAGATTTGGTGTTGCACCACAGCTGGACTCAAGTACAAATCCTTCGAGTCTTTTCTGTTTGTGTCGTGCTCCCTGAGGAATCTGGATGTTGTAGCTTCCACAAATGTCCATGGCCTTCTCAAATATTTCCTCAGCAGCAGCCTCTGCGCGCAGATTACTTAGGGTATCAACTACCGACATCTTGTACTCCACAGCTTTGCGCATGTCTAGCCTTTCTCCCTGCAGGTAGCGGTGCAGCCTTCAGTGATGCCAGGCAGCTGTGAGAACATGATTAACATGTACACAGTCTTGGGCTTTGACAGCTTGGACAAGATCTCTTTAGCAATAGGAGTGTTTGTGGCCTCAGGAGTTGCTAAAACTGCAGAAATGTTGTTGAGAAGGGCTTTGACGGAATTTCCTTGGCAGGCCCATCTTGTGTTAGAGAGCTGAACAAGCTCAGATGCAAACAGTCCAAGGTCCTTTTGCAGTTCCTTAAACTTTGTGTGTTTTACCAGGGAGGTGTTGAAAAATGTGTAGACATTTTCCAAAAGTCCAAAGAAGTCAGAAGCAGCTGGGATAGCCCTGCATGTATGGCAAAGGACAAGGTTGAGCTCATATGCATAGCAGTGCATAGGACTGGGCGATATGACCTAAAATTCATATCTCGATATTTTTTAGCTGGGTGGCGATATAAGATATATATCTCGATATTGTTTTAAAGCCGTATGTTAAGAACAAAAAGAGAGTTCTTAGTCACACTGTGTCCCAGATGTCACACAGGCATTTTTATTTACATACAGCATAATTTACATGAAGAAATTACTCAAAAATAAATTATCAGCATTTATTAAATAATCATGCTCCATAAATAAAAGAAAACAATGTTGTTTTTGTGCACAACAAAAAGCTCATAATTGTGCAGTCAAAATGTAAACTAACAGACGCTGAGCATAATAACAAAGACAGATTTCACAGCTGCTCTGTTCCCAACTTCTACTGCGTGACTAACTAACAGCCTTGAGTTTGAAATCCTCTTTATGGCCCTTATACACACACAATACGGTAATATTACGTTGAAGCACAGTACGTATCACTCCGCGAGGCTCCAGACTACGATAGCCGTAATGCTCCGACAATCCATCAAGCGCTGCAGCTCCGTAGCTTAGCAAAGTCGTACTAAAACATTTTTTGACAGATTGCTGAGCGCCGTGTACCACCTAAAATCGGTTCGCGGTCAGTAAGCACAACCAGAATTCATACATAAGGCGCGCTGTCAACTTTTGAGAAAATGAAAGAGGAGGGGGACCGCGAACCGATTTTAGGTGGTACACGGCGCTCAGCAATCTGTCAAAAAATGTTTTAGTACGACGGAGATTTGCCGTGTCCATCTTGTCGTTGCCTGCAGGTGAAGCTATGGGGGAGGAGGGGGAGTTGTGTTCAGTGAAGGAGAGGCGAGGCCGAGTAACGTTGCGCTGAGACAAAAGTGGACGAAAGAGAGGGAAACTTGTGGCTCCACAAGTATAATTATAATGTAACATAGACTATATCGATATAAAGGATATTGTCACATCTTATATCTCGTATAAAAATATATCGATATTTTTTAAAAACCCGATATATCGCCCAGCCCTAGCAGTGCACATATACTGCTTCAGGGTGTCTCTGTCTGAAACGGGCCTGCACACCACCCACAGCACCACTCATGACAGATGCCCCATCATTGGATTGAGCAACACAGAGTCACTGAGCGTGTGATACTGCAACAGCTCCTCAATAGTGTCTGTAATGCACTGTGCATCAAACCTTTCTAGTTTCGTAGACCAAGAAAACACTCTTTGATATGACCTTTACATGACACAAAACATACACAAGCTGCTCCGTGTGCCCATCTCCAGCCTCATCAGCCACAACAGAGTACATCTCAGCTTCCTTCATCTCTTTAACTGTATTTCCAGTTACTTCATGTGAAGTACTGGTTATCAGTTAGTATGTGAGACAGGACTGTAATTTTTCAATAATGGATCGAATGTTTTCAGCAGCTTCATGCACTCAAGGAAGTTCCTAGATTATGACTGGTGGATTCCTGCTCATCGTGGCCACGGAATGGCATTCCTTGTTTTCCAAGGAAACTTGTTACAGCTAAGATCCTGTGGAGATACTGTCGTCTCTCTGAAATCTCTGCTGCGCTTGCTGATCTAAGTTGCTCAACAACGTCACCTTGGTTTTTTGTGGTCTTAAAGCTGTGCCAGCAGATCATAGAAGACGAATGGCTGGAAGTCTTTTCGTGCTCCCTAAAGGCATCTAAAGCCGTCTTCCAATTGCAGAACCCTGAATGATTGAGGCCATCTTTTTTTAAAGTATTCTGCTTCCCAAAAATGCAACATGAAAAACAACAAGTTCCTCACAACAGAATACTCCAGCCATGTAAACTGTTCAAACCAACTCTGATTGAACGCCCTCTGCTGGCCTCCAAACTGGCTCAGCGGATATTGTAGGAGGACATTTTTTCTTGGATCACTTTCTAGAGTTCCTAAATCATCTCCTGCTGCTCCTTCCAGTAAACCTCCTTCAGCTGTCCTTAACGATCCACCTGCTGCTTCCTGCTGTGAGACTGCTGAAATTGCAAGACAGGCACGCAGCCTGAGAAAACAAAATAAGATACAAGCGACATGGACGAGGAACTGCAAAGTAATGATAAGACTAAATGGCAATCCCGAAGAAGCGAAAGTTGTGATGATAAGAGAACTCAAAGACTTAGAGCAATATAAATAATCAGGAATCTGCTCTGGAATCTATTGGAAAAGTGACGATTGGATAATGAACAATGGGTATGGAAAGTGTTTCTGGCCTTACGGCTCAAAAAACAACAACAAAAACAAAAACACATAAATGACAAGTTTGGACACAGATTATAGGTTTCCATTCAGAGATACTGAAGAGGAAGAATTTGATTATGAAAAGGACTGTCAAGGTGGTTATTTTGCCACACACGCTGAGAAAACGAACTTCAAAACGTTTAACTATGCAGAGCACAACATGCATGACCTGAAAGTAACATTGACCCAGATACCCACTTCTACAATAACACCAATAATACTTGTGAGTACTATACGGATGACCAATTCAATATGAATATTAAAATGGCAAATGCATTGTCGGTCATACATTTCAATAGTAGAAGCCTGTATAAAAATTTTTCTAAAATTACAGAATGTTTAAGTAAGTTAAAAAAGTTTAATATAATTGCAATATCAGAAACATGGCTCGATAATGAGAAAGTTAGTGAAATGGGACTGGAAGGATACGAATTATTTACAATGAACAGGGTGAATAAAAAAGGAGGCGGTGTTGCCTTATATGTAGATAAAGTTTTGAAATGTAGTCTGATTGAATGTATGTCAAGCACCATAGATAACGTATTGGAATGTGTCACTATTGAAATCCATGTTGAAAAAGCTAACAATATAATTATAAGTTGCATCTATAGGACACCAGGTTCATGCCTTGAGACATTCAATGAAAAACTTGCTGCTATGTTTAGCAACCTAAATGATAAAAAAGTGCAAATAATTTGTGGTGATTTTAATATAGATTTGCTAAACCCAAATGGACATCAGAAAACAACAGATTTCATAAATACAATGTATAGTAACTCCCTTTTCCCTGTAATTATAAAACCAAGTAGAATAACAATTGATACAACTACATTGATAGATAATATATTCACAAATAAAATTGACCATGAAATAGTAGGTGGACTTCTTATAACTGATATAAGCGATCATCTTCCTGTTTTTGCAATTTTTCAAAATTATTTTGGGATTAAAACTAAACAAAAGAATCAAATATTTGATATGATACGACTTAGAACAACAGGAGCCATTGCTGCCCTCCAGGTGGACTTAAAGGAACACAATTGGAATGAGGTTTTTGCAAATGAAGATTCAAATAGTGCATATGATGCATTCTTATCAACTGTAATTTCACTATATGAAAAACATTGTCCTTTAATGAAAATCACTAGAAAGCATCACAGATCAAATAAGCCATGGATCACAAAGGGGATAGAAGATGCATGTAAAAAGAAAAATAATCTATATAAGAGATTCATAAAACAGAGGACAAAAGATGCTGAAATAAAGTACAAGTTATATAAAAATAGATTAGTAAATATTATAAGAACAAGTAAGAAAGAATATTACCACAAATTATTGGAGCAAAGTAGAAGTAACACACAAGAAACATGGAGGATATTAAATAGTATAATCAAAAAGGGCTCAAAAAATAAGAATTATCCAGATTATTTTAAAAAAGATAAAGATATTGTGCTTGATAAAACTAAAGACATTGCAAATGAATTTAATGATTTCTTTGTAAATGTTGGCTTTAATTTAGCAAAAGAAATTCCAGAGACAAGAAATAATAACGACCTAAATAAACATATTACTCAGAATGTGTCCTCCATGTTTATTGGTGCTGTAACTCATAGAGAAATAATTAACATTGTGAAGACATTTAAAAATAAAAAGTCCACTGACTGTTTTGGTATTGACATGATATTAGTTAAAAGTATTATAGAATATATAGTGCAACCTTTCGCATACATTTGTAATCTGTCCTCTCAAACTGGTGTATTTCCCTCACAAATGAAAATAGCAAAAGTTATTCCAATCCATAAAAACGGAGAGAGAAGTCAGTTTACCAATTATAGGCCAATATCACTGCTCCCACAGTTCTCAAAAATTTTAGAAAAGTTATTTGTTAATAGACTTGATAAATATATTGAGAAGCATAATCTCCTAAGTGATAACCAACATGGCTTTAGAGTGAAAAGGTCCACTTCGATGGCAGTGATGGAACTTGTAGAAGGGATATCTAATGCTATAGATAATAAGGAATATACTGTTGGTGTTTTTATAGACTTAAAAAAGGCGTTTGATACGATTGATCATTCTATATTAATGAATAAACTAGAGAGATATGGCATAAGAGGGTTAGCATACAAGTGGATGAAAAGTTACCTGGATGACAGATATCAATATGTCGAATTCAATAATGTAAAATCTAAGCAGTTGAAGGTAACTTGTGGTGTTCCTCAGGGCTCTGTGCTGGGCCCTAAATTATTTATATTATACATAAATGACATATGTAGCATTTCCAAACTGTTAAAATGTGTATTGTTTGCTGATGATACCACTCTGTATTGCTCAGGTAAAAACCTGGAACAGCTTCTGACTACAGCGGAAAAGGAGTTAAATATATTAAAAAACTGGTTTGATGTAAATAAGTTATCATTAAATATAAAGAAAACAAAATTGATTATTTTTGGCACTAGACAAATGAAAAATGTATCTAAAATCAGGGTTAATGGAATTGAAATTGAAAGAGTGAACGAAAATAAATTTCTTGGAGTGATAATTGATGATAAGCTGAGTTGGAAGTCTCATATAAACCATGTGAAAACAAAAATGTCAAAAACCGTTGCTATTCTCTATAAAACAAAGCATGTCCTGAACAAAAAATCATTATACACACTCTATTGTACTCTGTTGCTTCCATATATGACTTACTGTCTGGAGATATGGGGTAATGCATATAAAACGAACACTCTTCCTATTTTCAAGTTGCAAAAAAGAGCTATAAGAATTATAAACCAATCAAACTATATAGAACCAACTAACATTTTGTTTATTAATCTGAATACCCTGAAATTTTATGATTTAGTTGAATATAAAATGGCACAGATAATGTATAAAGCACAAAATAACTTGCTTTGCCCCAGTACTCAGAAGCTGTTCAAAGTCAGAGAGAGTCAATATGACTTAAGGGGAACAGATTTCTTTAAAAAAAACAAGATAAGGACAAATATAAAGCAGAGATGTGTTTCTGTTAGAGGAGTTAACCTGTGGAATAGTTATGACAGTGATTTAAAAAGGTGGAGTTCATTTTCCTTGTTTAAAAATATGTTTAAAAATAGAGTATTAGAAAAATATATATATCAAGAATGAAAAGAGCAAAAACAAAAAAACCAAAAACAAAAAACAGAAAACCTCTTGATTCTTTTGCTTTGATGTAGTTACTTACTAAGGTGGTGGTGTTTTTTCTTGTTTGTTTGTTTGTTTGTTTTGTTTTTGCTTTGTTTGCCTTCTCTCACCCCAACCGGTCGCAGCAGATGGCCGCCCCTCCCTGAGCCGGGTTCTGCCGGAGGTTTCTTCCTGTTAAAATGGAGTTTTTCCTTCCCACTGTCGCCAAAGTGCTTGCTCATAGGGGGTCATATGATTGTTGGGCTTTTCTCTCTGTATCTATGAAGCGCCTTGAGGCGACATTTGTTGTGATTTGGCGCTATATAAATGAAATTGAATTGAATTGAATTTTATTATTTGCTTCGAGCCCTGTGTACAGGAGCTGCATGCTAAAAGATCTTTTGTTAAAAGGGTTGGCGTAATAAGCAAATGCTTCAGCCAATACCTTTTGATTAGCCTTGTCTCATGCTTTCTTGCTTTGTGGTAAATCTTTGTTCTGTCTTCACTGAGATATTTGAATGCTAATCAATAAACATATCAAACTCAAACTCAATGCTGTTGTGGTTTGGTTTTCTCTCACTTTCCTGATTTCCCCTGACCTCTCTGAATGATCAGAAAGAGAATCATTACTAATTAATGATCCCTCTGTATTTGTCTTTGTGAGTTACAAGTTTGTGCCATATTATTTTTAATTCTACCAAAGTACTCTATTTAGATTCAGAAAAGTTTATATAACTAATTAGCCTTGTTGTGCAAATAAGTCTGCAGAACTTAATAAATATAGAATTTGAAAAATAACAAACCTAAAAAGATACACTAGGTACAAGATACATGTTCTGATGTTTTGGCAAACAACCATTTGACTAACATGTGTGTCTCACCTGGTTCTTGTTCCATTTCTCTTCTGTCCTCATCCCCATTCTCCATCTCCCTCTCTGTTCCTCTCTCTCCCTCTCTGTGCTGACAATCAAGCCAAACACCAACATCATCAAATATACAGTTGAAACTAGATATTTACTCTTCAGATAAAAACACAAAAACTTATTTAAGGTAAAACCTCAAATTAGACTAAATGTTTAATTTATATTTGGTAAATTTAAGAGTAAAGAGAGAAACTGTCTGTATTTCTTAATTGTAAATGGCACCAAATTGTATTCAAACTGAGCCACACTTATGGAGCTCCACAATTCTGTTCCTGGTGTTTTGTTGACATCTCTTGATTTTCCCATGTCACAGAAACAGACTCTGTGTTTTGCCTTATATGCATCCACAGCTGTGCCACCAATTTACTCACATGGACTCTACGAACCAATCAGAAGCTTCTTCAGCTCAGAATGAAATCGTCTGGAGTTTTCTTATTAATTAACAATAAACTTAGTGTATTTGTGCTCCTAAATTTGATTAAAGTGATAAAAATAGAAGCTCTGTCTCTCTTTATTCTGACATTTAACTCATTTAACCGTTAGATGCACACGTCTGACGTCAAAAATGACCCCACGGGTTGTTTTTCTTCAAAATCTTTAAAATGAAAAGTTGTAATATATTCATATTCCAGATATTCCTCATAAAATATGTTTGTAACACGATGCCATTTGCATTTTTTATTTATTTTTTCATTAATTTAAAGAAAATGCTGTTTTTGTATCACTACCCCACTCTTCCACAAGTGGGGTCGAAAATGACCCCAAGCAGTTCCTGTGGAATCTTCTATGAAACTTTCATTCTTAGCAACTCTGACTGACCCACTTACACTTCTAAAGGATCAGGAATTAATTTTTACACAGTAACGTATATGATTTATACTCAGGGCTGCACATAAGTGGTGTGCAGGTGCGCATTGGCTGTCAAAAAAAAGTATTCCCTGAAATTCAGAGAATACGCGCTTCTTTTGTGGTGGAGGAACACCAAAGTAATTGCTTACGGAGCTTGCTTCTTCAACATCTTTAAGAGTTCTGAACAAATGTCTGTCCTCCTCCAGAACATCTTATGTACGCAAACGACCGTTCCAACTTCTTATCACACACATTCAGTGTGTGAATGGGTGGATGACTGGATATGTAAAGCGCTTTGGGGTCCTTAGGGACTAGCAAAGCGCTATATAAATACAGGCCATTTACCATTTATCTGGTGCGCGTCTCTTATTTTGACAGCGAATGCGCACCAGTGGACCATTTATGTGCAGCCCTGTTTATAGTTTTCTGTGCATTTCAAACATTAGGTTGTGCATCCAAGGGTTAAAAGATATTTCAATATTTATCTAAAACAAAAGTTTACTCTAAATTGATGTTGTACAGTAAAATGTTTTTATGTTTTCTCCCTAAAGTGTATGTAAATATCTGGTTACAAATGTGAATATACTGCTGTGTACTGAAATCCCTCTTGTTTTGCATAGAAATATACTAAACAACATACAAAGCATAATATATAAAATAACATTTACCTGAGTTTTTTCTTTGAAAGAAGCCTCTAATGTCCATTTTTATATTTCAGTACATAACTGAAACCGATTTAGTCGGGGAGGGTAAGAACTGAAAATATGAAATAAACACACGTAAGCTAGGCTACGTCCACACGTACACGGGTATTTTTGAAAACGGAGATTTTCCATTTTCGTTTTAAAAAATAATCTCGTCCACACGTAAAGGCAGAAATGAAGGAAAACGCTGCTAGGAACATGCCAAAGCAGCAGGTGGCGCTATATTCCTAACCGTGTAGAAATGTTGGCCAATCAGAAGTCTAGAAGCATCGGCGGGAAATAGTAAACAAAGATGGCGCATAGAAGCAGAACCGAGTCGTATGTGTGGAGGGACAGTAACTGTGTGTGTATATGTAAGCATTTAAACACTGCAGAGAGAACAATTAACAGTAACAGTATTGTAGAAATTCATTTCACCGAAACAATAACGTGGCGCACAGTGTGACGTCAAAAATGCGCACACCTTTTTCAAAAATACCCGGTACGCGTGGACGTAGCCTAAGACTCTAAAAAAAAATAGCATTTGTTCGGCTTTTCATTTCGCCATTTGTTGATTCACTTGAAGAACAAGTAACGTAATATTAGTCAAGTGATCAGTTTGACATCAATCTTTCGAGATACACCGTCATATTTACATTATTTGTACAGTACGAATGATTTGCTTTGGTACCTGGTCAAACTTCAGTTCTCCTCTCTCTGCCTCGCTGCGTTTCTCCAACAGCGCACTTGCAGGCAGCAGCTGCCCCGCCCCCTCGCTCAGTCCTTAGTGCCTGAGCTCGGATCATACCAATATCAGGGGGGATTTACGCACAGTCGTAAATTCCCACAGTGTGAACTATGTGCTTCGAATATTGTGTGTAGTTTTTGTTTTATACAGTTGTCAGCCAGGCATCTAACTATGAAAAAATTACACTCCAAAAGACCCCGGGCTTCTGAAAAAACAACCCGGGCTTAAGCCCAGTAAGCCGCCTCCCCCCGCTCCGCCACTGGTCATAACCAATGTTACTCACCTTGAAAGCATATTCCAAAGAAGACGATTAGAAAACGTCCAAGTAAAGTGAGCATGTCGTTAACCGCCAATTCCCCATGATGCACCTCGATAGCAGTCACGTGGGACAGTTTTTTTTTTTGTTTTTTTTTGTTTTTTCTTGTTCTTTTTTCATTCATGACCAGCCCCCGGTTTGGATGAAGGAAGCAGGTCCCTACAATATTGATCAAGAAATTGGTCAAAGCTTCTCGCTGGTACTTCCATCACTAATGTTATTTTTTTTTTTTTATTATTTTTTTTTTTTTTTTTTTTTGCCTGTCCCATTTGGTTCTTTAGCCGTCAGAATTGTTGTCTGAAGACCAACAAGGATACCCAATGGATTTATTTTGCCAAATGGATCATCATGGCATTGCCGTATTGGTCCATTTGATCGACCTTTGTTTTTATTATTTATTTTATTTTCAGTTGTTACAGACGGGACAGACATGAGTGAGGGATAGGAAAGGGAGAAAGAAAGAGGAAGGAAAAGAAAAACAGAAGGGGAGAGGGACAGTGAGAAAGGGGGGAAAAAAAATATCTCCGGGATCACCTGTTGAGAGAAAAAGAATAGAAAACAAGCAAAAAAAACAAAAAAACAAAACAAAGCAACATACTATACACAACACCATCGCATTAATCTAGCTAAGTGTAAACAGCAGTAAATACTAAATATTGAATGTTGTTGTGCAGCACGCAGGACAGACAGCGCACAATGTGCTTTGAAGTAGCAGCCAAGAAAGGTGTGATTTAAGTCTACAAACAGTGAACACCTGTGTGCACACCTGTGTGGGTCGGCGCGCTTGTATTCAAATGGTTTCCCCATGTAATGGTCTGCAAGAGGATGTAGAGAGCCATAGCCCTGTCCCTCAGGGCATGAAGCAGGCATGGAGGAGATCCAGGCCCCAGACATCCAGAGGTCCCAGAGTGCAAGAGCCCAAGGAGGACCACCGGAGGGGCATCCGTGCCACCTTCATGGGAAGGGCTGAGGATAACCAGACGAGGGGTCACCCAGTAGCCACCGGGCAGAAACTAGAGGGGGCTGCACCGGCGTGCCCGCCGGCTCCGCCGGCAGCCAGCTGTGCCAGAGTGAACCGAGCCGCAGGCACAGAGGCCAGAGGCCCGAGGGCCCTCCGCGCCCCGGAAGAGGCCTGACTGAGCAGCAGGCGCCAGGCCCCGCCAAGTAGCCACTGGGAGTGAGCTGGCACATGACCTGAGCGCCCAGCCCCGGACACCAAGAACCAACAATGCACCGACCCCTGAGGGCATCAGTCACCGGCAGGGAGTGTGGTGAGGGGAGATAGGCCTCCACACTTGGAGGGCCTGGGAGTTCCCAGAGAGGTGGAGTCTAAGACCCGACCTGACATATAGACACAGACAAACAGGCACACACAGACACAGACATGCATTCCCACCCTCATGCACACATATACAAACACTCAGCACTCACCCAACGTAGGAATAAACGTAAATGGACATGTACACACAATCACACTCCCCAAACATACTCTATACCCCGGGTCCAGGTATCCTCGCCCCCAGAAGGGGAAACGGCACCCAGACCCAAGAGATGTTACCCTTCCCTCCGGGGTGGAGGCTAGCAGACCGCCCCAGGCTCCGCAGCAGCAGGGAGGCCAATCGGACAGCCAGCATCTCTTCCCAGCCCCCCCGCCTCGATGGCTAGCAGAGAACGGGGGTGTGTTAAGACCCCATACCCTCCTCCTCCCGCTCAAGTGTAGTGTTGCTGCGTGTTGCTCTAAAGTGTGTTTAAAACAAGGGAGAGCATGGTGCTGCTGCCAGAGAGCAGCAGGTGTTAGCACGGCCCCTCCCGAGAACCCTCAATGTCTACATGGATTTAAAATTGAGAGGTGGGCACCGGCGCCAGAGGTAGGTTTGAATACACAGACCGTCTACTGGACGCCGTTAACGTGCCCACCCTCAAGGCCCTATATATATATATATGTGTGTGTGTGTTATGAGAGTGTAAGTAATGTGGATGTCTAAGTTGTGAGATAAAATTGAGGCACAGGTGGCCAGAAGAGGACAGAGGGGGGGGGGAATGTCTCCCCTGCACCCTGGTGACACATGCGCACCCCTAAGCCCTACCTGTGTGGGTGGGTGTGGTGGAGCGGGAAGAGGGAGGCAGCCGGGGATGGGGAGGAAAAGAAGGGAGGGGAGGGTGTCCCTCCCTAGGGCCAGCTCCCCCGCTGACCCCAATAGGCACCCCCGTCCTCTGGTATCCACCAAGGCAAGGGAGCCCAGGCCCATCCAGACCGGGGCCTACGGCAGCAGCACCGCCAAGCCCCACAGGACCCGGGGCAGCCCACCCCACCCCACCGCAGAGGAAACTGTACCCACCCCAACATTCAATCATCTCCCAGACTACACAAGACACAGACACCCAGGTTAAGTTTATTCTCCACCTCTCCTATGTCTCTCCCCCACCTGCAGAGTGGACTCCTGCAAAGATGGAACAACCTCCCTGCCAGTTGAAGAGCCCCCCGGTTAGGCCGATGCACAAGAGGCCCCCTGCGCCAGGGCTGAGCCCCCGTGCACCCACCCGCCCACAACCTCGGCGACACACCGACGAGGACCGAAGCCCCCAAGGCCCAGCCAGAGCCCCAGCACGGAGGCGAAGCACCCCCGAACCCCAAACCCCCACGCCCGCCCCGGATCCACTCAGGGGCAGCCAGGCCACCAGGCCAGTAACCTACGTCCGCCAGCACAGACCATCCTCCAGCCCCGCTGCACGCAGCCACGAGGAGAACACCCTCTGAGAGCGACCAGAGCCACTAACCAGGTTATGAACACAACCCCCGGGTTAAGCCCTCCAGGGATAACGTCTCAATCAAGCCAAACACCAACATCATCAAATATACAGTTGAAACCAGATATTTACTCTTCAGATAAAAACACAAACACTTATTTAAGGTAAAACCTCAAATTAGACTAAATGTTTAATTTATCAGAGCCTCATAGTCCTCGTCCCCAGAGCGCAAATCAAGCCCCTTCCCAAAATATGCTTCTACGGTACATTCGTTTTTCTCCAGTCGACTTTGGCGCCATTAGATCCCACGTTAATCGGTTGTTTGACAAACTAACTAAGAAAGAAGAGCTCTCCATTGAAAAAACCTTGGAAAACTTTAGAAATAGTGGGGCAACCAGAGACTTTACTGTGGACTTAACGGCAAAAGTGTTTGATCTACTGATGACGGATCGAATGTATGAAATCCCCGAACCTCTAATGGGTAGATCCCTCTCAGACACCGTCATCTCCAGGACTCCACGACAAACACAAGGCTCAAAGCGTCCCTATTCTGCTGAAGTCCTCTATGTCCTCGTAGAAGACACAGTAGAAAGGTTTCTACAGAAGCTTTTACTCTGGCTGGACAACGAAGACAAAGATCAAGTGATTCAAATGGACAAGGTGTCTGAGGCTGTGAATGACATCCGAAACTTTATTAAAAGAACACAGACCCCAAAGCAGGAAACAGATTCAGCGAGCAGTGGTGAGGAATCTGTACCATCACCTCCAACGTCAAAACCTGGGAGCATTTCTCCAGAAAAATGCTCTCTGGCATCTGATAAGTCCCTTCCAAGGCCAAAATCTGGGAGCATTTCTCCAGAAAAATGCTCTATGGCATCTGATAAGTCCCCTCCAAGGCCAAAATCTGGGAGCATTTCTCCAGAAAAATGCTCTATGGCATCTGATAAGTCCCCTCCAAGGCCAAAATCTGGGATTTCTCTGGAGAAATGCTCTTTGGCATCTGATAAGTCACCTCCAAGGCCAAAATCTGGGAGCATTTCTCCAGAAAAATGCTCTCTGGCATCTGAAAAGTCACCTGCAACGCCAAAATCTGGCATTGCACCTGCAGAGCATCCAGAAAAATGCTCTGCAGGTGTTTCAGGCTCTCTCATGGTTTCCTCTAAAATGTCAGAGAATGGTTCTGTGTCTTCCGAGGTTGAGAAAACGTCCGATGACCTCGCCTTCTTCCTCTTCGCGAGCGTTCTTATAAAATCTAAATCTAAGACCAAACATTCTGTGTCTCTGTCAGCAGAACTAGACATGGCCATCAACCGTCTGAGAGACCTGATCAAGCCTGAACTCAGCAGCACAGAGTCCACCACGAGTCTCATCAATGACCAGAAACAGTTCATGAAGAAAATAGCCAAATCCCTCATCAGGGAGTTTGGCTCCCCAGAACGTGTCTTACATGCTGCGATGGAAAGTAATTCATCTTTTGATGAGGCTGTGATAAGGCATCTAAAAATCAGCCTGGGAGTCATCCCCAGTCCTCCAAAGAAATCCAAAATTTCCAGGTTCTTTTCAGCGGTGGGAAAAGCTCTGCGAAAGCCCTTTAGGTGGTGCATTAAAGCCAACGATGATTAAAATCACCATCCTGGCTTTCCCCCACTGCCCTGCTTCTTTTAACATCTTGAGGCAGAATTTTAGCACCAAATCAAAATTTAAACCATAACACGTCCCGGGGCTAGCGATGTCTCCGGTCGGGCGACCAAAATCTATCTCAGCCCCGCCCATCGGGCTATATGATAGCTCATCGGGCTATATGATAGCTCACCGGGCTATATGATAGCTCATCGGGCTATATGATAGCTCACCGGGCTATATGATAGCTCGTCGGGCTATATGATAGCTCACCGGGCTATATGATAGCTCATCGGGCTATATGATAGCTCATCAGGGCTGAGATAGATTTTGGTCGCCCGACCGGAGACATCGCTAGCCCCGGGACGTCGGGCTAGCGATTTTGCGAGCCCTGATTTTTAAATTGGCCCTCAAATCCAAATTCTAACAACTGTAGTTCACGCCATCTCCTCTCCTTTTTGATTTCCATCCCCCCAACCGGTCGCAGCGGATGGCCGTCCCTTCTGAGCCCGGTTCCGTTGGAAGTTTCTTCCTGTTAAAGGGAGCTTTTCTTCCCCACAGTCGCCTCGTGCTTGCTCAGAGGGGAATCATTTGATTGTTGGGGTTCTCTGTAGTACTGTAGGGTTTTGACCTTGCAGTACAAACAGGGAGACTTTGTGATTTGGCGCTTTTAAAATATCTAATTCGGCATGAAATAAAAAAAGAAATCTAAATGAAAATACATTCCAACTTTGTTTGTGTTTTTCTTCTGTTGTCAAATATGTAGAAAGTGTTGCACGTGTGATTTCAGTCATTTTGCATCAACATGTAGCCAACATGTGTCTGTTTGTGATCATGTTGCATCTGTTTTTGTCTGATTTGTGTCGTAGTTTAGTCAGTTTACATCTATTTGTGGACCAATTTAGTTGTCTTGCATGTATTTGTGGCAGAATGTGTGGATCCTGTTGGACAGTTTTGTCTTAATGCTTCACTTTGGTTGTTGGTGTTTGTGCTCATTTTGCTTCTAGATGTAGACCTGCCATTTTAGTCCCCGCCCATTCCAGAGAAACAGGCCTAGAAAACTCAGTTTTTAAATTAACTGTGGGAAATCATTTCACCCAGCCCCACACTGATCCTGCTCAGCTCCATCTGTGACACAGCAGCTAAATACTGATAGCTGATAATGCGCAGACTGGCATTAAAGGAGACACCACACAATAAACCTTTGTTAGCGCATTGAGAACTCATTATTATGACCTCAGGGTGCAGGAAGAGAGAGAGCAGGAGCGTTTCAGTAGGCTGTCAGGGCTGGAGACAAAACAGAACGTGAGTCAAAGGATGAACTCACTGAGGACAACAAGACTGGCACAAAGATCTGAGGACAGATCTGAGCCAGTGAATAATGGAAGTGTTGACGAGACCAGGTGTGTCGTTGCTAAAGGGCACATGTGGAAGGAACAAAGAGGCTGACAGGAAGGAGGCAGATGGGACATAACAAAGCGCCTCAACCAAGAAAGCCCCCACAGACAGTGAGTTATTAACATCTGGCTTCTGTTTTTAATGAACACGCCCACTCGTCTTAGTGATCTCAGTCAATGAAGCTCTGTGATGTTTTATTTTTTAAATACATTTTTACATTAAATTCACTAAATCATAACAACAGTTTATTATAAAGTAAATGTAAAGAGAGAGCACATCAATGCAATGACCACACAGCACCACCAGGGGGCAGAAGCGTCTCACTGGTGACATTTTTTACATCAAAACAATGAATAAAAGCAAAGAAAAGACTGTTTAACAGATTTTATGTGAGCACATTTTAGTAAGAGATGAACAGGAAGCTGATTCAAAAGGTTTGAATCCGAGTACAAGAAAACAATGACTAGAATAAAATGTGCTCACGTTTGTTTAGATGATGGTGCAGCTGTAGACCAGAGGAAGGGAAAGAATTTGGGTGTGTGTTTGTGTTTTAGGTTGGTTTAGCTGTATGCCTGGGTGTGTGTAATTGTGGAGAGAGAGGAATTTATTGAGGGGGGGTCTGCCTGTCATAAAAGGAAAGAGGAAGCCACAGCTGGGGGTGGACAGAATAGAGTAAAAGTAGATGTAAGTCATGAGGATACAATGTTTCAGTAAGATGTTGTTTTTTGTTCATTACTGATCATGTGCCCAGCATCCACACACACACACACACACACACACACACACACACACACACACACACAAACACACAAACACTCAAGTATCAGCACAGACTGGTACCACACAGGGGCGGTCCTAGCCTGTTTGGTGCCTGGGTTTAAATGTTTTTGCCGATGCCATGGCTCCGCCCCCCAGCACGATGTTGCCATATAAGGATTCCGTTACATGGCAACATAATCCCCACCCTTATGTTGCCATATAAGGGAATCCCCACGGTTCTGTAGCATGTTTTAAAGCTCAGGCGGACCCTCCCCCGAGGGGTGAGGCTGAATGTATATATGTGTAGGACTGAGGGAGGGGCTGCCCCTCAGATCTGCTGGCAGGATCTCCCTCTGCGCAGAGGTTCGGTTAAATAAAAGCATTACAAGTGTTTGTGATGTCAGAGTTTCTTTTCAGCTGCGTGACGAACAGATGTGATTTATAACAGTTTGAATGTGAGTGTGCAGGTCTGTGAAGCCCCCTCCACACGATAATGAGGGTCTGTGGGTCTGTGGGTGGGTTGTAGAGGGAATTGTGTAGGGTGTGGTACATTCTTGACAGTTAATAACCCTGCAAGAGACAAAGAAGGAGCCGGAGGAGGTGGAGGTGTGGTGCTTCTTCTGGCCTCGCTGTGTTTTCATGTTCTCTCTATGAAGCTGTCACAGAAAGTGTTTCTCTCCTGTTTCTTATTCAATATTCAAAGGTTGATTATTAGTTGTTTACATTCATCTTCCTGTTTCTTTCAGTTCTATCATAACTGTTATTTTGCTGGTTACTTGTCTCCATCTTCTCTGATTGCCTTGCTGTATATTCGTAGCGCTGTCACGTCCCTGTAAACACACATGTCAGTGTTTAACCTGCAGAAACGTCGCTGCCTCTCATATCTTTGGTTTGTAAACTGTGACATTAATCTGAAGGAAATGTTCTCTGACCTTCATGTTTTCACTCAGACTCAGTTTCACACTTTTTTATACGTGATTCCAAACAAACAAACATATGTCACTGAGACAGATCAGCTGTAGAGTCATAAATAGTAACACATGAACAGTTACAGCCCGACTCTCACATCTGGAGCCAGACATCGTGTCTGCATGTGTGCTGAAATGGTGAAAAACATTCCCCATGAACCAGGAGAGCCTGCAGATCACATCCTGTCCTCGTCGTGATCATATCCCATCGACTGTGCCTCCTGCCATCAGCTCATGACCTGTAACACTGATGGCGGCTGAGAGGAGTTTGGATTTAATAAAGTAGCTGAAAACAAACTCCACTCTTCCTGTTCTCATTTTTCCAGGTGAAACGTGATCTGACAGGACAGGTAAAGTCTGCAGAGCAGCATGTTAGAATATCCAGTAGAAATAAGGACATTTACAGCCTGATATCTGCAGCCTTACAGAATAAACTCTCCCTGTCTGTGCTCAGCTGTTGATAAATAATTCAGAGGAGTTGTTTCTGTGCATTCCTCATTAGTGTGTCACTCGTGATCAGATTACACCCACAGCAACTCATGCTTCACCCAGTGATTCTTCACCTGGATATCAGCTGTTTGAAGAAAGTCGCTGTCCCCCCTCCAGCGTGATGTAGAGGGCGACCAGAGGGGCGTTAAGGGTCGCTGACCAGAACCATGTGCACTGCTACCTAACCAGCGTCAAACCTAATTTACAAGTCATTTGGTATCTTCCAAACAAGCTCACTTCCTGTTTTACTGACCTCTGAAGTTAAGAGTCGACCACAAAAATGTTCTTTTCTTTCCAGCAGCACTCAGTGTCTGTAGTTATCAGTAATACCAACTTCACCATAACAGTCTAATAAGTTCAGTCTTTATTGGCATGCAAATATAAATAAATTCATTGTTAGAAATTACAGATTAATGTGCCATTAGCTACATGTTAATTACATGTTTGTAGAATATCACAGAATATGTGGGCAGATGAAAAAAAAAAGAGCTGTCACACACTACTAAAGTAAAAGTGACATCACACAGGGACAGGTGCATTATGGACTTTATAAACTAATAAATGTTGTTGAACATCAGTGGTCACGTTTAGCTCCAGAACAGGACGGAAACCAAAGCTTCAAACGTATAAAACCACCAAATATAGGCGCACTTAATAATGATAATAATAATGATAATAATAATAATAATAATGATAATAATAATAATGATAATAATAATAATAATAATAATAATGATAATAATAATAATAATAATGATGATGCTGAACTGATATTAAGGGGAAGATTTGACCAATAAGAAGCAGATAAATAATAAACAGAACAGACAGGTCAGATCCTGGACATTTACGAGACTGTTTCTGTGCTGAGGAGGTGGAAACCACATGTTATTGTTCATGAAGGTTATTGGCAGAGAGGTGAGCATGAACATCAGAAGCCGTTTCCACCAGGATTTCAAACAAACTGGACGCAGGACAAAAGCTACTGAATCCCTGGATTGTGCACGAGTGCAGTTATTACAGCTGAGAGACGAACAGATAGCAGAGGTGAGGTGTAAGCTGGCTTTAGCTGAGTCAGCAGAAAGGAGGGTCTGATGGATGGATGGATCTCTGATTAAGATCATTTCAGTATTCAGCAGTATTACAGTGAGCTGGCGAGTACATATGAGGTGCAGAGAGTTGGCTGAGACGGCTCCAGAGCTGCTTTGGCCCGACCTGGTTGGACCTGTTTAAGGAGTAGATGAGTGTCCTTGTAATGCTGAATATGGTTATTACCAGTGTTGGGAAGTAATGGAGTACATGTACCACCGTTACGTATTTAAAATACAAAATATGAGTAACTGTATTCAGTTACAGTTACCATTTAAAAAGGTGGTATTTAGAATACAGTTACTTTGTTGAAATAAACGGATTACATGGCGGTACTTCCCTGTTTCATATGTTCGGCTGTGCTCTCTCTATTTTCCACGCTGGTGGAAACCCAAACAAAACAATAGGCAGTGTTACAGGCATCGCATGTATGAAGCATGTAAATATAATAATAACCACTGCAGCCAAGAAGAGAGCCTGACGAGCCCAGCTGTAAGTAAGCTATTAAGACTCGACTGTAAGTCGACTCAACGCCTCTCTCTGTCTCTGCTAGCAAAGTTGACCCAGACAACAAAGTAAAGCTAGTTTTCGGCTACGAGCCGACACAGAACCCACCGTATTAGCCAGAGGTCCCTTTACTACGGTTCGGATTGTTTTATATACGCGAGGAATAGTTTTCTACATGAGATCACTGCAAAAAGTGCAGCCTTACCTAATGTCCACCTGCTGTTACTCATTTATATTAAGATTTAAACATCTAGCTGGTGTTGGTATGGAGAGTAACCTTCAGTAACAGTAATAAATCACAGCAATAGTACATTCATGTAGTTGTAAACAGCATGATAATATATTAAGTAATCCAAAGTATTCAGAATACGTTACTCTCATTGAGTAACGTAACGGAATACGTTACAGAATACATTTTGGGGCATGTAATCTGTAATCTGTAATCTGTAGTGGAATACATGTTAAAAGTAACCTTCCCAACACTGATCATTACACAGAAAAGTCTTTTTTGTAACAGAGGTTCAGACAATGTTGCTCCACACTGCCAGAGGACGGCTCTGGACCAATGGGAGCATCCGGGTTAGAGGTTTATGGGAAGATCACCTGACAAGCAACAGGTGACACTAGTCTGCAGGCAGAAGGAAGGACCCACATGCTGAGCAATGGAAAGGTTTGAACAGGTTTATTTATAAACGAGGTTATGATATTTCCAAGAAAACACACAGAAAACCAAGAGTGGGAGAACAAGACAGAAAACATGAAGGATGAAATGTTTTTGGGAACCAGCCTGAACATAAATCACCAAAAGTATGAGCCAACAGTCCGGTGAGATTCACCACCAGCCTGCACAGTCTGGGCTGAACGAGGAAGATGATTTTAACTCTGGATGGAGAAAACACGACTGACTCGCTGCACGTCTTGTGGTTCAAAATTGTGTAACTCAAAAGTGGAACTTGGTTGATCTCTTTCACATGAAGCCGATGTTTGGACATCACGGCTGCTTCGCTGCATTCAATCGACAGCTTTAACTACGAAACCAGTTCAGCTGTACCTGAGCTGAGTGCGTCAGTCGTTTTTAAATCATTGACTCATTTCCCAAACTCCTTCATGCACAGACCTTTATTAGCTGCAGGAAGTGAAAACAAGCTTTGCTGTGAATTCAACTGAAATGTGAGGCTCAATAACAGAAATCTAACAGGGTGACACAGACGCACATGCAGTTCATAAAATAAATGAAATAAATAAAACGAAAGCAACTAATTCAGTCAAAAAAACAATAACCTGATTTTTTTCTTTCTGGAAACTCTCGGTTGGGGATTTCTCGTGTGGTCTCAGGTATTTTCAGCATCGTTCTCCGTGATCATGCGATGGGCCTCCAGCTTATCGTATACTGTGGTCAGGTTGGTGTGGTAGATCGTTGTTGATGACTCCCCCTGTAGAGGAGAAAGTAGAGGCGTCAGATTACAGAGTAAAGTGGAAGAGATGAAACAGATACTGCTTCCTGTAACAGCGTCAGGGCCTTCCTGTTATCAGAGTCCTGCTGATGTAAACAGCTACTGAGCACGACTCAATAAATGGCAGAAAATGAGCTTCAAGGTTATTGTTTTATTTTTCTTGGAAAAAAGAAGGATTTCTGCAAAATGTTCATGTCAGGCGAACAACGCAGACGCCACACCTTCTGATTGGCAGATGACCTGTGCACACCTGAGCCTTTGTGTGCTGCAGCTGCTATTTGCATTCAGTTTCCAGGAAGTGGTGAGAACAAACACAGCATGTTTGCTAACAGACACATGATGATCTGCCCTGGAGACAGAGCTGCTAACGATAGAGTTTCTCAGTGAAACATCACCAACCTGTCTGTTGTTGCTTATTTGTATTTCACTATATTGGACCTCTTCCTGAGTGCCTGCGGGGCCTGCAAAACACACAAAGCTGAAGTTAGATTTAAACTGATAACACTTTAAAAGCACAAACTGACAAGAAAAAGTGAAACAAAAAAGTGAAAGAACAGAAAATAATCAGGTCGTGGATGCATGGAGGCAATAAAATGCTTCTGATGATTTATGATCCAGAGGAGAAAAAAGAGGAAGCAGGAATAAACTGTCAAAAGTCGCGCGAGAAAACCCCTAAAAAACCAAACCGCAGCAAAGCTGGAAACCAGGGCAGCAAAGATTTGCTGGAAAATGGGGAAAACTGTGGGGAAGTCCATCCTGTTACAAAGTAAACCACACCAGACACACCTCTGCTGGCTTTTCAGACATCACAGCTCTCTTTACAATCCTGCAGCGTCTTTAGTTTAGAAATGAGAAGACAGCTGCTGCTGCCTGCAGCTGCAGATTTGAACTGAATAGCAGAAAATGAAAGCACATGGAAACAATAACACACAAAGACGCTGTGAGGTTTGTACCAGTCAGCACGAACTGTTAAACACAACTTTGTTGATAAAAACTGAAGAGAAAGTTCTTCATGTGTATATAAAACGAGTCTCAGTGAAACCAGAGATTCATGTTCATGAAACAAATGTCTCCATAGTAACTGTTTGCATCACATCCTCCGTCGGGAAGGTGACGCTGGTGGTCATAGAAACACTTCAGGTGCTTGGCTGCACAAAGGAAAGATACACAACCCTTACACGACCTTCAGACTCACAAACATACCTGTGCTGTGTGCTCGGCCGACTCTAGATGAGCGTTTGACTCTTGCAAACGCTGAGCGAGCACAGACACGTCGAGGCCTGAAGCAAACTCGCAAAAACAGAGAACAGGAGTAGAGAAGAAACTGTTCACCTCCATGTAACATCTGGCAGATGTTCTGACGTTCATAAAAGAAGAAGTTCTAAGTTCCCCTCTGCTTTTAATTAAAACGAGCTTCCTCTTATAATTACCTGTAATACAGCAGCAACGCTGCACCGATGCTCACACTAATCGACCGCGTGCATACGTTTTAAGCAAAGTGTTAAATTCACGAGTTAAAAAGGTAAAAATAAGCATCTATATTTCTGTACCCAGTGTGCGCGTGCAGGCTGTTTCTAAAAGCAGCATGATGTGAGCTTACTGACACCTGATAACGAGCAGAGGGTTCAAATCTCTCAGTCTTTCTAACTTCATCTACAGACTTCCTGTCTGCTATCAAGTGTCACTTCCCCTCCTGCTCCTCTTCTCGGTTTGCTTCACCAGCTCTGTGCAGGCTCCAGGTATGAACTTTGACCCTCGTGCATCAGTGGAGTGTGACCCTGCAGCGCTGCAAACCTTATAGAAGAGAAAGTGTTGTAGATGTAGAGGTCTGGGCATTCCTCGCTGCTGTACAGCATACACCACATTGTTAAATCTGTGTTTTGGAGTTTTGTCTTTCGGGTGAACCAGTTTGTGTCTGAGCGTGTTGCTGGGTCTGAAGTACACCGGGATGTCATGCTTGGAGAAAACTGAGTTTCTCTGATACACCGGCTACATAGGGGATGACAATCTTCTTTTTCCCTTCAGGCTTAGAGGGAACATGTTCTGCCCGGTGGTTTAGGGTCCTGATTACTCCAAGTTTGTGTTCCAGATTTGAACTCATAAATAAAACACAAAACAAATGTTAGAGAAACCATCTCATGTTTCATGTGTCTGATGGGAAAACCAAACTTTGGCTGACGTAGTTTTGAATCACCAAAGTTCAAACATGGCTGCTACAACAGTTTATCTTCCTTTGTAAACTCAGCAGCTCTGCTGCCAGGACACTTCTCCATGTTTCTGATTGGTCAGACACTGCCAGACCCGCCCCTTTCAAAACAAACCCTGAGTTAACCTCATGAGGCGACAACCAGCTTTGTGTAACAGCTGATGTTTGGGTGATCCTGATGATGAAAGATAACAACTGTAACTGGTCATAACTCACTTTGATCATCTGACACACTTTTCTCAGGCTTCTGTATGAAATCTGTGTTTTTATATCTGGAAACTGAACTTGAGTATTTTTAAAGCTTCTTTTTAAAATTTGTGGTTTAGATCAAACTGCCTGGACTTGACTTGAAGTAACAACTATGATGACCAATAACAGTTTAACATTAACAAACACTGAAGAACCAACAGCAGTCACGACTGAAACACTTTCACCACCAGAGCCAGGAAGTAACAAACAGAGATGGGCAGTAACGCGTTACTGTAATCCGATTACTTTTTTCAAGTAACTTGACCAACACTGGTAACAAAGTACAAATACTCTGTTACTGCATGTAAGTGGATTTTTTGGTGTGTCTACATTTACCTCTTTAAAAAACAGACTCGTTACTTTCGGTATTTCAGCGTCTCGCCCTGCAGAAGAGGAGCGAGCATAAAGGGAGAAACGTGTCGGTAATTTAAAATGCAGCCTTTCTATCAGCTCAACAAACTGTTTGTGTGCAGTTTGTCTCACAGTGTTGCCAAAGGTCCAGAGAAAAGTGTTTGTACAGAAATATTTACTGCTTCAAACTGCAGCAACACAGAATATGAGACTAAAGAAACGATTTGATACTGATGTGAACATCTGGATCGAACAGCCAATAAAAACTAAACCTGTCAACTTCATCGTGAAGCAAAAACAGTCCAGATCCCACCAGGTGGAGGTGCATGAAGCAAAGTGAACTAACTGCAGAACTACAGGTGATAGTTTCAGCATCGACCTGCAGATGCTCCATGATGATGTTCTTAAAGGACGTCAGAGTAAAAGCTACTAACAGGACAAAGACGTGAAGCTGATGCTGTTCGTCTTTGGCTCATTAGGTCGGCCGGGAAGTTGAAATCGCTTTGATAACAAAGTGAAAGGTACAGTTTAACGTACGTTTAATAATAGATTCTTCTTTATATAAGATCAGCTGTGTGAATGCAGCTGAAAACATCACATGATAACGTCCAGAAGCCTTCAGAGCTCACACACTGCTTCTCATTGAAAACAGTTGGTGGGTGCGCTTCGTTTGCCGCTGCTCTGGCTCCTCGATGCTCGTGTCCTCTTTCACTTTCCTGCATTAACGTCTGGCCCTCCTCCACATTACATCCTGCCTCGCCCTCCTCTGCTTCCTGACGTATGAAAGTCCTGCTGTCCACAGACTGAATGTTTGGAAAAGGTTCAAACTGCTGCAGATTTCTGAAAACCTTTGAAGTTTTCAGGTAAGAAAATCATATGAAAGAAACTATTTGATTTTTAACAATAGAAACATAATCGCTACATAAAACGATCACTTATTGCTGAAACAGACGTCCTTGTGTTTGAATCAACCCCCACCGATGTAGCATCACTGGGGGGTCCAGGACGTCCTCTTAACAGCACAGTAGGATCACATTAATCACTCAAGTTTGCCTGATGTAGATCTCTCAGACACACGTCTCCCACAGAGGGCGAGTATCAATCAAGGTTATTGATTTTTAATCACTGCTGATGTGAGCAGGCAGCGCTGAGAGGAAGACGAGTCACACGTATCAGAAGCACAAAGACAGATTCACTGATGTTATCATCAAAACTATGAAGAAACAGGACTGTTCATGGACACAGGATCAAACAGGAAGTGGACACAGGATCAAACAGGAAGTGGACACAGGATCAAACAGGAAGTGGACACAGGATCAAACAGGAAGTGGACACAGCTGGGGAACGAGGTGCAGGTAATCAAGACAATGAGACTGTAGAAAGAAAGAACTACAAAGTAAAACATGGACAAAAACCACTGAAGCAGGAAGACATGAACATAAAAACACTAAACATGAGGAGACTGTGTCAAAAAGGAAAACAGGAACAATGTTTGAAAACTCTGCAGGGAAGGAAACAAAGAAGGAAACAAAGAAGGAAACCAGGATATCATCACACTTCACTCTGACACTGAAAGTGACCCAATAATCTCACAAGACATGAAAGTCACAGTTAGATTCACGCAGACATGAAGATGATTCGTTCTCAGTGTTAATAGATACAGGAAACCAAACGTTAGCTTAACTATGAAACTCCCGAAGCTTCTGGAACAAAAACCACACGACCACGACACACAACCTCACAGTCCCACATCCTGCTTTTAGTATTGAGTCCAGAGTGGGCGTGTCCTCCTGAGACCAGCCTGCTCATCACGTCCTCTGTAGTGGATTCAATACTTTTGTTCTCAGGAGGACAAACGACGACAGAGCCGAAGGAGTTAATGAGCAGAGACGTTTGCAGTTATGAAGTGAACAGAGGTTCAGCTTCAGTACGAGTCATTGTCCCTTTGGTCAACTTTATGTCAGGTTCTGGGTCAGTTTGACCAGTTTTCAGTATTTTGTTTTGGTTTATTTTTGAATGATGATTGTTCTTTATGTTTCTCTGGTGCTTTGTTGGGTTTTATGATGAATCTGCGTTTCAAGTTACTTTGGTGTGTTTGTTTTCTTATTCTCTTAGTGCTTGTGATGATGATGATGATGATGATGATGATGTTCTATGTTCCAGCTTATTCTGGTTTATTTTTAGTTCTGCCCGTGTTAAGTCTGTGTTTCTTAGTCTGCGTCCCTGTGTCTTATTTCCTGTTTTATTGTGAAAGTCTGTCTTATGTGAGTGTGTGCAGCTTTGCTCCCCCTGTCTCGTTAGTCCAATTTCTCCCAGCTGTGTCTCCCTCCTGTTGCCCGTTCCCTGATTACCACCCTGTGTTTTCCTGAGCTCGGTGTCGCGTCGTCCCCTCAGAATCATGTCTGTGTGTTCAGTTCATGTTTTCGTTTATCACCAGCAATAAAGCTAAGTTCTCAGTTTCAACTCAGTCTCAGAGTCTTGCATTTGGATCCTCCTCTCCGTCCGCCTGCACACAGAGCCCTGACACTTTATGCTTTTCAGTCAGTTCCTGTTGTCATATATAACACGCGCAGTTTACATGGGAATGGAGATTTAAATGACTTCATTATTTTGCATAAAAACCTCCCACAGAGTAAATGCACTTTAACTTTTGCTCCAAGCTTGGCTCGTCAGGTTTAGTCAGATGTGATCACAGAGCTCACAGTGACAGCTGCAGGTTTCTACTGAAGCAGCTCAACCAGAACATGCTCTGTGACACATCACGGCAGCATCGAGCCAGCAGCCTGTTCTTAGTGCTGATAGTGATGCACTGGAAGCAGCTCATAGTTCCACTAACAGGACAAAGACTCTACTGAAGTCAGTCACACCACAGACGTGTTACAGCTGAGTGGACTCACATGTGTTTTTGTCTAATACCATCTGGATCTGAAGGTTTAGACCTACAAGCTCCTTTACAGTATGTGTGTTTTTAAAGGGATGCCAAATGCTGTCATTTTTTCTGTAAAGCAAATTTACCTTGCCTATGGGTATAAATAAAGTTACCTTGACCTTGAGCTCCAAAGAGGTTAGAAGTAAACACAATAAATAAAATGAAAAGAAAATAAATACCTGCCTTGTGCCTGTCCGTTTGTCTTCGTTTTGTTTCGGGAAAGATACTTTGACTTGATGATAATAGCAGCAAGTATGATCATCACAACCGACAGGACACAGAAGAATATAATGAGGATGTTATCTGTCAAACAGGAAATCAGATGTCAGCAAACACAGTGAACAACATGTTTATTAATAATAATAATAATAAATGTTATTTATGAGCGCCTTTCAAGTCACCCAAGGACACCTTACCATAGGATAAAACACTTGGCAATGGCAGAATAAGAAGAATAAAAGAAAAGCACAAGATAAAATTAACTAACAGTGGGTTCACAGTGAACATGCAGATTTGAACAGATGAGTTTTGAGTTGGGATTTAAACTGTGGGAGAACCAATGTTTCTTATTTCTGGGAGCAGAGCAGCTGAAAGCTCTGCTTCCCCTGGTGGTGAAGGAAGGCACAGCAAGCTGGATAGAAGAAGAAGAACGAAGTGAACGGGCAGAACAGGTGGTGCTTAACAGGTCAGAAAGGTAAGGAGGAGCGAGGTTATGAATGGCCTTGAAGGTGAGCAGAAGGAGTTCTGAACCAGTTGAAGCTTATGGAGGGATTTTTGGGGGAGACCATGCAGAAGAGAATTGCAGCAGTCAATATGGGAGGTAACAAGACTGTGGACAAGAATGGACGTAGACTGGGTGGAAAGAAAAGGAAGCAATCTGTTAATGTTACGTAGATGGAAGTAGGCAGAACGGGTGAGATTATTGATGTGAGATTTATAGGAAAGTGACCTGTCTAGGATGACACCAAGGCTCTTAACCTGAGAAGGGAAAACTTAAAAATCACAGTTGGAAATAATCTCACAGTTTCTCGGCCGAGTCGAGCTGTTGGTGTCGTTGTCGTCTGTGTCTCCACAGGTGGTTCTCACGTGGACAGGAAGAGTTTTATTCTCTGCAGGGTTTGCAGCCACACATCTGTAAGAGGAGTTGAAGTCCTGTTTGTGCACAGTGAGAGGCAGAGAGAGCGCAGAGCTGCTCTGGTTCAGCATCTGCTCGTCTTTAAACCACAGCAGTGTGGTCTCTCTGTCCACCAAACACAGTAAGGAGCAGCTCTCAGAGCTCACACTCACTTTCTTCACTGCAGGAGTCGGTACAGAGTCTGGGGACCAAAGTTGATGGAGAACAAAGATGAACATCAGAAAAATATTTTTAACTTCCAGGACAGCAGAGCTCTGCTTATTGCTGCTTTAATGCAGTCAGTGAACATTTATATGAAACTGCTCATCTCAAATTTTACTTTTTTACCGAAGCAGCTTTGCCTGATTTTTAGCCCCGCCCCATACCAGCCTCCTTCTGATTGGCCGTCTCTCACAAAAACCTGTTTTGAATGACGTCGGCTTCTCTGATTCGATCGTGTTTTTATCACCAGAGAAATTTTGCAGAGTGAAGTACTGCTTTCATCATGTTTGGATCACAGTAGTTCCTTGTTCACATTTGTAAGCAGAAACTCGCTGGAACATCTGCAGGTTGTAGCAGCTTCCAGCAGGAGATGACGGTCTGCTTACATCACACAAGGCTGAGACCTGAAGGAGACACAGTGTCACACTCTGCAGCTCTCTTCGAGCTCCGTGGACTCAGTGGTCTAAGAAACAAATAAAAACTCATCTTTTTAAACCTGCCTTTAGTTCTTTTTTAGTTCTTTGTGACGGCTGTTCTGAAAGGTGCTATATGAACACAGTTTTATTTACTTCCTGGGGCTTCTCTGGTCAAATCCATTGAACGACTGTATTAAGGAGATCTTTATCTCTTATATCTTACAGACCTAAACACAGAACAGTCTAAGCTCTTCTGTTTGATTAGACAAAATCAGCAGGGAGGTAAATCCAGCTGTGGGCTGATGTCAGGCTCTGGTACAAGAGAGAAAAGTGCTGATATGGAGGCCTTTAGAGAATGAGCAGCAGGAGGACGACTGTGGTGGAAACACCGAGCTAACAGCGGGGAAATGTGAGGTCTCAGTGGGCACTGAGAGGAAAAACAGGAAGCAGAAAAGGAAACGTGGCAGTTTAACCCTTTAAGACCTACCATAGAACCAAGTCCGCCAGAGCTTATATTATATGTTTACATGCTGTGGAGCCATTTTTGGGAGCATTTCAAGTTGCTATACATCAATACAACCATTACAGCCTAAATCTTAATAATATGTCTGCATTAAGTGCATAGTAATTACATAAATTGCAAAAAAGTGCAATAAACTACAAAAACATTGAAAATTGTTTTTGTTTTTTTAACATATATTTCTAGTTAGAGAAATTTAAGAGGCTTATCCCTCAAAACTGTAAATACAAAAAAGTTGCACAAAATAGTTTCCCACCACAGGAAATTTATTTTGAGTGTCTTCATAGTTTTATTTTTGAAATACACCAATTTTTATATACTGCAGGAAAAACGAAAATAAATATTATAATGCAAATTTGCAAAAAAGCAGCATATGCATCAAAATAAACTATTTCCAGCAGTGCAATATGAGTCCTAAGCATCCCAGAAACATGAGTGAAAGGTTAGTTCAATGACTGTGGGCAGATTGAACCCCAGAGGTTTGGGTGAAGGGATCTTGTTTCAAAGTTCAGGGCGCTGGAGGACTGTCTTTATTCCTGCAGCAGCCAAATGTGCAGCAGATGCAGATGGCTGAACAAAACCAAACAGGCAGAGGACCAGCAGACTCCTCACAAGGTGCACAAAACCTTGTTCGAGGGTCTCCAACTGACTGTTTTTAAGTCATTAGAGCCAACTAGTGCTGAGGCTTTGTGGTGAGTTACAGCTGCAGATCGGCTACAGGCGCCATAAAAGCAAAAGGCACGGCCACCATGTTGGACCGTAGAGGTGCCCACAACCACACTGTGGACAGGCACGGCTTTGAGGAGATGGCAGGTGATGTGGACCTCGGGGGCACTACAGCATTTGAGGTTGGAGATGCAGCCGTCGAGGCAACAGGAGCTGCAGCAGTGCTCGGGACAGAAAAGCCTGGACGCTCAGCTTGGTGTCATGCAGGTGTTTGCACTATAGCCAGGTAACTGGGAAGAGAAATGACAAGGGAGCCCAGGAGAGGACACCGCTGACGAGTGAGGTTAGTGAGGTGGCGCCTGGTTTAGTGAGGATGTAGATGGAGCACCACCCTTATTGTCCTTTACCACCACCCACACATCTGGGTTGCAGGTTGCAGACTCTGGACTTTGACCTCGCCCCTGAGGAGCGGTCACATCTCATCAGACATAGATCGGCTGAGACGACAGGCCCTCCTGCAGATGTGGCTGAACTGGTTCCAGTGGAAAGTGGTTTGTGAGCAGCTGGGGAGCACTGAGTGAACGGGGAGAAGGTTTCTCTACTGAGACGGGCAGAGAAGCCAGGAGGTTAGCTTGTGTGGTGGCCATAGATGAAAACTCCAGGAGAAGCTAAGGTCCTGCTTCAGTTGTCGGGTATCATCTTGTAAAAGTACGTCAGTAGGTAAAGCCCACAGACAGCTGTAGCTTCAGGGCAGCAGACAGTTAGCAGACAGGCTAAAAGGCTAGCTAACATAGCCCTGGTAACAGACTAACAAAGTTTGGAGGAAGACGTCAGTCTCAACCCCACCCAAGAAATAGTAAAGCCATAGAAAACACATGTGGTTTGTCCTGTTCACACAGCTGCCCACTGTGGGCGTTCACAGGGATGTTTGCTGGCAAACTCTTTATAATAAAGGGAACCTGATACAGAGAAACATGAATATTGTGCGGAAGATGAAATTTTAATTTCACTGTCATAAAAATGCAGATTAGAGACAGCAACGTATTCCAATCTTAAACTGTATATGACTGATATACTGAACCGTGAAAGATGTCAGAACATGTTCTACTAACACATACTGCTTGTTCTATAGTATTTTATGTGATGTCTTTGAGGGCAGGTTCATAGTGTGGTAACATGTTTGCGTAACAACCACAAGAGTGTGGGAGGAGACGGCGGTGAGAGCTGTGCAGCAAACAGCACAAACACAGTGAACAAAGCAACAGTGTGTGCATGTCTGAGGGTTCCTGCAGTGGCAGACGTGATAAAAACTCAGACGCTTTGATGTTTGGAGTAAAAATCTGCCAAAATCAGCTCTGTGATGACCTCCTGCAAAAAAGGGAGGAGCTAAAACGACCTCTTTTTTGAGGATTATTCTGGTGCGTGCTACATACCAACTGGTGGCAGTAAAGTCCCACACTGTCTGTTGTAGACCATGTAGGTCTGCCCACACCTCCCCATGTGAACTCTCAGGGTCTGTTTGTTGGGTAAGCAGCGATCCTGGAGCAGAGCTTTGAATTTCAGGTGAGCTGCTCTGATGTCACAATCAACACAAACTCTTTTTGTGCTGGTTTCCCTTCAACCAGCAGCTTCTGACTGTTCTGTTCAATCGTTTGTCTAAACGTCTCGTCATCTTTCCTGTGAAGCTCTGTGGACGCAAAACCTCAACTTCTGTGGAAGCCTTTCTTCTTCCTCTACAACGAAACAGATTTTCTTCCTGTCAAAGGTTATTGGTGTTACTGGTTAAATCAACCACAGGTAACGTGATGATGATGATGAGAGGAGATTTACTGCAGAACTGTCTGAAAACAAACCACACGAGTAGGGATGGGTACCAGTATCTGGTGCCATGATGGCACCGGTTCTGACATAAACGGTAGTAACCAGACTGAAAAGCAGCGCACATTTTGGTTCTTTTTTTTCCCTGAGATGTCAGACACTTTAGATTCTAGCCAATCATTTTACGTTTCCGAGGATAGTAGGCGGGTCCAGGTACGTACGTTCTTTTAGAGCAGAGCTACAGATTAAAAACGCCCAAGGCGAAGCGGTCAAAAGTCTGGCTGTACTTCACAGCAAAAGATGCAAACTCAGCAGCTGCAACAAGTGCTTTAAGCTGATACTGTGATGCTGTCAAAGGAGGTAACACCTCAAATCTGATGAAACACCTGGCGACGCATAGCGTTTTTTTAAAAGTCGAGAAATGCGCCGTATTTGATAGCTTGCTGCGAGACCTCACACCGAGCACATCTACTGCAGGTGTGGTGCCTGTTATCGGACGCGGAGTTAGCAACATCCCCCAAAAACCCGAAGAGGAGAGTCCTGGCCCCTAGCCCTGCCAGTGTAGCAGAAATGATGAGGATGATGATGCAGCAGCAGCCGTTCTTCTCTGCGTGAGTAGCTTAATGTTGTTCGTGTGTAATTTACGTTGAGTAGGCTAACCACGTTATTACATTAATGCATGTAAGGTGAACTAGCAAACACCATCATAGCTACATGCAGCTACATGACTGTCGTTGGTTTCTACAACACAGACAGCAGCTTTGTAGTCAGACACAAACATTACAGCACAACGTGTTGCTTCATGAGTGGAAACCACAGCTTGTGTTTTGTAATGTGTTCCTCTCACAGCAGCAGCCACAGGAAGTCGCCATCAACAACAAACCCGTCAAAATAAAAGTGTCTGTTCTGCTTGTTAGGCAGTGTAACACTGTAGGCCATACGAGACTGACAGGAGGCAGCTGGGCTGTTCAAATATACATGTTTCACTGTAAGAAGTAACTGTTAATGCTTCATAAAGACGTTCAATACCTTAGAAACTCACAGGGTGCTGTGCTGAGCTGTGATTGGGCGATAGTTAGGCACTAGTGGGAACATGGCCAATGAGGCTCTGTGTTACTTCTCTGTGGATTAACGTGACCATGAAATGGGAAACATGTTCAAGTAAACAGGAAGTTTTGTGTGTTCACATATGAAGCTGGGACGTTACACAAAAACATACCAGAATAAATATGAGACTTACCGTACACTGTGAGCTTATATGATGATGTGAAAACTTTTCCTGTTTTAGAGTCGACAGTATAAATCCCTGAGTCGTTCCTCTGCAGCTCTGTGAGTGTAAAGAGTCCAGAGTTTCTGTTCCACTGAAGTCTGTTCTTGTTCTTTTCCACAAATACTTTAAATTTTCCATCAGTCACATGAGCAATAATCGTTCTTCCATATGACAGAAATCCTTCCTCCTGCACAGAGTCAGGTAGAGTGATGTTTCCTCCCACAGCGCCCGTCAGGTTCTTCTTCACGTCCTCAGAAGCAGAAAATCTCATCACTGTAAAATATGAAGAGATGCAACAGTCAGTGAGAACTTTAATGAAAGTGATCAGAGATCTTACAAAGAGCCACAGAAAGTAAGTGAGGATTAAATCCAGGAACATGAAGCACGAGGAGGGTGAAGCTGATACATGTGAGCTGCATCAGTGACAGGAGGAACTCAGCCTCACACATTTTACACAAATCACAACAAGTTCTTACTTTTTGATCTGGTTGTGACAAACTAAACATTTACAGCTGCAAAAAGGTCGTTGGTGTCAAATAATGTTCAAATGTCACGAAGCCAGATTTTATTCACAATAGAAGATCCCGTCCACACGTAAACACAGAAATGAAGGAAACGCTGCTAGGAACATGCCAAAGCAACACGTGGCGCTATATTCCTAACCGTGTAGAAATGTTGGCCAATCAGAAGTCTAGAAGCCTCGGCAGGAAAAAGTAAACAAAGCTGGGGCATAGAAGCAGAACCGAGTCGTATGTGTGGAGGGACAGTAACTGTGTGTGTATATGTAAGCATTTAAACACTGCAGGGAGAACAAGTAACAGTAACAGTATTGTAGAAATTCATTTCACTGAAACAATAACGTGGCGCACAGTGTGACGTCAAAAAAGGCGCACACCTTTGACGCTGCGTTTTCTGCGTTTTTCTCGTCCACACGCAAAAACGGAGTTTTCAAAAATATCCACCCTGGCCGGAGTTTTTAAAAGTCTCAGTTTTCAGTGACCAAAAACGCCGTTTACGTGTGGACGAAAGGTGCAAAAAAAAAAAAGCCATCAAAGGCAGATTCCAGTGTAAACGCTGTTCCCACATGGAAAACTGGACTGATGCACCTCCTGCTGTCACACCTGCAGGTTTAGGCCTTGGGTGTTCTCCTCTGTCTTATACTGAACACAAACTACATTTTTTAGACTGGCACAAATAATTTGTGTGCCTTCTTATTTGATGCAGCACAGCTGATTGTTCTGTAAATAGTTTTAAATGGTTATATAAAAAACGTAAATAGTACCATATAACTTTGTTGTTTGCAAAACTTGTGCATAATTTTTAGAAATGTACAATTTCAAGTTGCGAAAATGATTCATTAAACATGTTTGTGGGTTTTACAGTAAAAAATAACTTTTCTACTTGGATTTTGAATTTTCTGTCTGAATTTAGATCAACTGTGCTAATATAGTATACCAAAATGAAAAAATAACTCGAATTTCAGATATTTGAGGTTGTGCTGAAAATAATGATACCAAACAAGGCAAGACAAACACATTTTAAAGGTGAAATATAGAGGCAAAATCAAATATACCCTGGACCACAGAGGGTTAATTTTACTCTCTGCAGTGTTTAAAAGCTTACATATACTCACACAGTTACTGTCCCTCCACACAGGACTCCTTTCTGCTTCTACCATTACCCGCCCAGGCTTTAAAAACAAACAAACAAACAAAAACAGAAAATCTCTGTTTTCAAAAATACCCGTGTACGTGTGGACGTAGCCTTAGTCAGCTGTGTTTCCATCTCCCTTATTTCCACTCCGTCTATTTAAGTCCTCCGTCTTCCTTCGTTTGGTGTCAGGTCATCTGTCTGCTTCCTGTTTCCTGGAGCTTATATCAGTTTTTCCAGGCTCATGTTTAGGTTTTTTCATGGTTTAGGTAATAAATGGTAAAGGCCTGTATAGCGCTTTACTTAGTCCCTAAGGACCCCACAGCTCTTTACACGTTCAGTCACCCCCCCATTCAAACCCACAAAGATGTCCTGCACATGCAAAAGCAGCCGATATCAAATAAAAGTATACAGGTCAGATGTGTCAGCACAACCAGCTCGAGGAAGTTTTCACACTAAAAAGCTGTGATAACTGTGAGCTGTGCATTAAAGTTACTCAGTGTGGACGAGATACTGGAGCTTGTAGGCACATCGAGCATATTTACATGTTCAGCTGATACAAGATATTAAAGGTTTTATCTGCTGGAAATACAAACACAACCAAACATGGTGTAAAGACTACGAGGTGCTTTTGTTATTTGTACCGTCGTCTTTCTTCCAGTGTTTCATGTTTACTGAGTCAGAGCCAGGAGGAGACTCTGGACTGGATGCAGCTCTGGATCAATGCTTAATGGCTTCTAATGTAATATTCATGTCTGCTACTTCCTGTTCAGGACTTAGAGTTATAACATTTATAACCTTCCTCAATTTCGATGGCAAACAGAGGAAGCTGTGTCCTGTAATAACACAGAGTATTAGTCTGGCTGTTACTTGGTGATAACACAAACAGCTGTCAGTGACCAGCAGGCCAAAGAAATGTTGGTAGTTTCCTGTTAGGCCCAGAGTTTGGTTCTCTTTACAGTTTAGTTACTATTATTTTACTTAAGGTTCAGGGTTAGGGGTGCAACGATACACAAAATTCACAGTTCGATATTTTTTCGATACAGAAAATAATGTTCATGCCTTTTTCATTTGTCATTTATTAAAATTATAAATATATATTTTAACTCAAAAGTACAGTTTTTAAGTAATAAAATAATAAATCTATCTGATTGAGGAATCACTCATCTTTGGAAAAGAGAGTTTATTACAGAGAAATGTCTCTTTCCAAAATAAAAGCTCTACTATACGCTTCTTCTGGGCTATATTCTCAGCAGCATATTAAACATATCAGGTCCCCATAAGGAGAATCATGTGCTAACGGCTGTCTAAATGACTCGGGTAAAGTTTGTAGCATGCGTGCTTGTTGTTTTTGTCTGCTTCCACTTGTCTTTGCACTAGGATGATGTCGGAGTAAATGTGCAGTCATATTCTTTGTGTTCCCACTAGTGCTGTCATCGTTAATCTGAAATGACGTTAACGCCACAACACGGCAAATCTCCGTTAACGAGCTACCGCGGATCACCCCGTGCGTGGGGCTGGACGGCCAACACGTCAACAGCTAACTGCGCTAACGAGCTAACTGCGCTAACGAGCTAACTGCGCTAACGAGCTAACTGCGCTAACGAGCTAACTGCGCTAACACACTAGTTCCCACCAATGTAATTGAGCATTGCGTGGCACATCCAACATACTGTTTTACTTTAGTCCATGACGCGCTTACCTTCAGGGTCATACGTCACATGAAAACCAAAATAGTTCCAAAGGCGAGATCTGAATGAGGGTGGGGGAGGTTCAATTTGCCATGTTGCAACGACCTTAGCTTCTGTCTGCTAGCTTGTCCTGCGCTCAGTGGATCTGCGCTCGACTACTCCGCCTAGGCTGCACTGTCGAGCGCAGATCCACTGAGCGCTCAACACAGACAGCATCGTCAGAAGGAAAGTTGATAAAATAAATTTTAAAAAATTGTATTGTTCGATACATATGCGTACCGAACCGAAAGCACTGTATCGAACGTTCAATATCGATACGAGTATCGTTGCACCCCTAATACATGCATATATATATATATATATATATATATATATATATATATATATATATATAGTTTCAACATTTTTATTTTTAAACTTTAGATCCATCCATCTTCATCCGCTTTATCCGAGGCCGGGTCGCGGGGGCAGCAGCCTAAGCAAAGAGGCCCAGACCTCCCTCTCCCCAGCCACTTCCTCCATCTTATCCGGGGGAACACCAAGGCGTTCCCAGGCCAGCCGAGAGATATAATCTCTCCAGCGTGTCCTGGGTCTGCCCCGGCGCCTCCTCCCGGTGGGACATGCCCGGAACACCTCACCCAGGAGGCGTCCAGGAGGCATCCTTATCAGATGCCCGAACCACCTCAGCTGGCTCCTTTCGATGTGGAGCAGCAGCGGCTCTACTCTGAGCCCCTCCCGGATGGCCGAACCTCTCACCCTATCTCTAAACTTTAGTTATAAACAAAAAAAGAAAAATAACACTCACACTTTCACACACCAGACACTCCAAGCTGATAAAGTTTAGTAGCTGCAACCTTTCTTGCACTACTGACGGTTTAATGTCCGACAATATTTTCACGGACCGGCCTTTAAGGTGTTCTGTAAATATAATAATAAACAAAAGTTCACTGTGTAATTGTCTAACTTTATTAGCAGCGTCTTCCTGAAATGCACCAACAACACTGAGAGTAACGTCCTCATCTCTGCCCTTAATGCTCTCTGGTCACTATGGTAACAGGTAATCATTTCTTTCAAAATAAGACACAACTACAACACAGGAAAAGACCCGGGTAAACAGAGTTAACGATAAAAGCCCTGAAAACCATAAATTTCACACCCGAGCCTCAACTCTCCCGGCCTGGTACGGGTCCCTGACCCAGGGGTTGGGGACCTCTAATAGACCATAAGTCACTTTTTTGTAAGATGCCAGTTTAACCAGTCTTCATAGGGAGGGGCCGCTTTTCCTGCCAGTGTCTTAGCAAAACATTTTTTTTTAGAAGTAAGTTCAGTATATCTTTAGTCACATTTTAATGTTTGTTTGATGAGTTAACTTTTATTTTTCTATTTGAATCGTTATTCCTGACGCTTTATTACGAATTTAAATAAAGTCCAAACTGAACTAAACTAGAGGTTCTTTTTATTTTAGCTTTGATTCGGACTCCAGTCAATCATCTGAAGCTTTATGACGAACGAGGCTGCGCATGTTTTTGAATCTGTTCTTTCAAACTTCAGTTTATGAAAACTGGTTCCTGCGTCTCTGCTGTGACTGATGACCTTCACTGACTTCACCGTTTCTGTCCACATAAATGTTCCAACATGTTTACTGTAAAATATTATGAGTGACAACATCAGATCATCAGGTTACTTCTGCATCTCCATAGTTCAGCTATATGTGCTCTCCATAAACAGACGCAGCTTCCTGCTTAAAACACACCAACAAAAGTAATCTGATTATTTACTCTCTGCTTTTTTATTCGACTCACATGTAAGACGGAACAAAACCAAACAACACAGTTTTGATCCTGAACAGCAAATTTTAAACACCAAATATCGCCTTCGATATAATTATCTGTGTCTAGTAAAAGTGTATAATTAATGCTTCTGATCATCAGCCGTCCTCAGCATTTAAACTATGAACTTTTGAAAAGAAACGTCTGAACTGAAACTCCGAATATAAAATATTACAAACGGCTCAATTAAAGACAGAGTGTCGCGGTTACGAGTCCTCAAAGATTTTATTAAAACATTTTAAACTAGTAAAATCCTGGACTGTCAGGCAGTTTGATGCTGTTGATCATCGATGTGATCGTCCAACGTCCAAAACTTGAAAGTTGTTTTTATGGTTCATTTATCCCGTTTGGCGAGCATTAAACAAAGAGCCCCGCCCCAGTGCATGCTGGTCCTAAACCAGTCCCTTTATTTATAGAAAATGGTCCTGCGGTTCTTCCTGACTGACCGAACAAGATAAACAACAAACCAAAAACATGAAGCAAATTTTAACCTACAAATAAACTTTTAAATAATCCAAAAATATCAATAAACCAACAACAAACTCAAACAAAAATGTGATGAATGTGTGTCTGTAACGTTCTCACATTCATATATTTTCTATTCTCACTGAGACCTCTGCGCTTTAATCTGCACGATCACCAGTTAATCTCACTCCTGTGTTTATGGACTGTGGCAGGAAGCCGGAGCAGCGGGAGAGCACTCATGTAAGCACAGGACCAAAGAACTGTTACATGTTTTAATATTAGTTTCTATGTTTTTTGTTCTTTGCTGCACCAAACTGCATGAAAGCTGCTGTAAAAATAAAGTTTGACTGATTATAAAGTGGTGTTCCTCAGGGTTCTGTTCTTGGTCCTCTGCTGTTCAAATATCCTTCAATAATCCTGCTGACAGATATTTAAAACACCAACAAGTGCACACAGTCCCACACAGTGTATGAATATGACCTGGATATAAGTGAGACGATGATCAGTCCAAGTATCAGAGCACCAGCTTACTGTGAGAGTAAAGACTACAGGAAGACAATGAGAACTTTTCCTCTTAAAGATAATAATAAGTAATAGAAATCACTTAGTGACGAGGCCGCTCGTTTCTACTGTTTTTCTACTTTGACCTGTTTCACGGACGCAGCCCGTGTTAATCTGTAGATCATCTTTATTTATAAGAGAATTTCTATATAAATAAGACTGAATTAAAAATAATAAAACACGTTAAACGCAAAGTGCTGCACACTGTAAATAATAAAACTACAGTTAGTCTCTGCGAGCATCACAGCCCGTCTGATCTCCGTCACAGTGAAAGCTGCTGTAAACTCACCAAGCAGGAGGACAATAACTCTCATACTTGACTCCATCGCAGAGTTAAACGCAGACGGTCATGACCAAATATCCCTGCTGCTCCTCACAAGCTGTCCGTCAAAGAAACACTTTTTGAAAACAAGAGGAAAAAATATCATAATTAATTAATTTTAATTCAGACTGGAACTAACTCTGACCCATAGAAGCACTGCTTAGTGCAAAACGCACCGAGTCTGCAGACAAGCTTCAGCTGGCAGACTCCTCCTCCTGCTGACTCCTAACACGCTATAATGGGGAAAAAGCCGATTCACTGCTTTTATTCTGAATTTCTGTTTCTCAGATTATTGATGATCTTAATGATGGAAACAAGGAACAACTTTACAAGAAGAAGGTTTTATTTCCTCTCCTAAACGAGGTAACAAAAGAAGCACTGAAGCACCTTTCCTCATTTCCTTAGTTCCTTAGAGAAAAAGCCGCGAGGTGAAGAAAACACGAGAGTCATTATGGGGAACTTTGTAAAAGAACCAGAGGATCTCAGTGAGGCTGTGATGGTGGATGTTACTGTGCTGGGAAACTCAGACTGCATCTTAGAGAGTCTGAACCATGACGTCAGACAGAAACACATGAGAAATGACCAAAGCGCTCATAATTAAATTTGGTCTTTATTTCATATTTTAATATATTTTACTTTTATATTTTCCTACATTTACATCACAGCTGATCTCTGACCGCGTTTGTTCCCCTGCTTCACTTTGCACAGTGTGTGTGTGTGTGTGTGTGTGTTCTCGCTGGTCATTGTTCAGTTTCCTGTTGGACTCCTGATCTGTTTCACATTAAAGGTCGTATTTCTCAGGCTCCTGCGATTCACTGCTTTTATTCTGGATTTCTGTTTCTCAGGTTATTGATGATCCTAAAGATTTTTTTTCCAAAGACTGACGTGAGTTTCTGAAGCATCAGCAGCAAACGAGCTGGATCACTTAGGAAAGTAAGGAAGTGAGGAACAAAGGAAAGGTGCTCCAGTGCTTGTTCCTTACTTCCTTACTTTCCTAAGTGACCCAGCTCGTTTGCTGCTGATGCTTCAGAAACTCCCGTCAGTCTTTGGAAGCTCAGTGAACAGATTCTGTCTCCGATCAGGAACTGAGACATTTGTACGATCAGTTTGTGGGTCAGAGGCAGGACAGAGGACACGAGGAAGCACAAAACAGAAATGAGGAAAGGTCGGAGGGAAGAGAAAAAAAGAGCAAATTTCCTCTTCTGTTTTTACACCGTGGAAGCAAACGTGTCATTTTTAACAGCAGCTGTAAACAAAGATGGCAGCTGCTGCTCCAATAGAACCAGCCTGAGAAACTGGTTTAAAGAACAAACAAGGACATCCTGACTGGTTTCCTGCACGTGACAAACAGCTGCTGATGTTCAGCCTCAGTGGGATTAATAAACGTCTCCATGCTGACTGAAAGCTTCATCAGGCCTCAGCGCTCGACTACAAGCACTCGTTGTGGGCTCATCGATAAAAATAACATGACATGACCATCAGGGCCTCATGAGCCTATACTGGTGTTTTTAAAAGTTATCTTTGACTTTATGACTTTCTGTGTGGTTTCTGGGATGCTTAGGACTCATATTGCACTGCTGGAAATAGTTTATTTTGATGCATATGCTGCTTTTTTGAAAATTTGCATTATAATATTTATTTTCGTTTTTCCTGCAGTGTATAAAAATTGGTGTATTTCAAAAATAAAACTATGAAGACACTCAAAATAAATTTCCTGTGGTGGGAAACTATTTTGTGCAACTTTTTTGTATTTACAGTTTTGAGGGATAAGCCTCTTAAATTTCTCTAACTAGAAATATATGTTAAAAAAACAAAAACGATTTTCAATTTTTTTGTAGTTTATTGCACTTTTTTGCAATTTATGTAATTACTATGCACTTAATGCAGACATATTATTAAAATTTGGGCTATAATGGTTGTATTGATGTATATCAACTTGAAATGCTCCCAAAAATGTCTCCACAGCATGTAAACATAGAATATAAGCTCTGGTGGACTTGGTTCTATGGTCGGTCTTAAAGGGTTAAAAGCTGTTTAAATTAATTCTCGAGTCCATCAACAGCTGCAGTGACAAATTAATTCACATTAACACACACACTGTAGTGCACTCACTCAGCTGAAATCAAACCATCCAAATTACAAAAGAAACAAAGAAGAATTCATTTTGACATAGTCGATAAAATGCACACAAATACACACAAATACACACAAATACACACAAATACCAGCAATAAGCAGGAAAACCAGTGGACATCCTCTGAGGCCTGCATGGTCCTGCATGGTCCTGCAGCCTGCACACAGACTCAGTAAATGCATTGCTGGACGACTCGTCCATTTGAAACACTTACAAGCACATGTTGACCTTACACATACAAAAGCACTGACTTATTTAAAAAGCGTGGCCCTCGTCTTTGGCCTGGCTGATTATTTTTCTCTGGGACAAAGTAGCTGCTGATGAAGGAAGAGAGCAGTAAACAGGATGTGACAGGATGCGGCTGCTCGTTATCTGGGAACAATGAATTAGCTGAACATGCAGCAGTGGCTCTGGCAGAGTACCTGCAGCAGAAGCTGCAGCAGCATGGCTGCAGAGCTAAACCGCATCATGTTTCCTGTTCTGTCAAACGTGGAACGAATGTGCCTTAAACAGAAGCTGCTGTCTGGCTACTCGGTCCGGTCTGGTGAGCCACAGCTCTGCAGAGCCACCGAAGACATCATCAGCTCTGCTTTCATTTCTGCAGCCACGACCGCAGCGCAGCGTTTGTCACGCAGTCTCTCAACCTTTCCACCTGTGGGACATGTCTCACACTAGATGGAAGAGTTCACACACGTGCAGACCACACAGGTTCACGACTGAGAGCTGTGGAAAAAACACACCTCTAATCTTTTTGGAAAGTTGTTGAATTAAAGACGATGTTTGAGGCAGGACAGAGCAGTTTGGTGCATCGGCCCACACAGTGTTATAAACATGGACTGTGCTTATTAGAGAGCCGTGCAGCGGTCAGGTCTAAACTCCCACTCAGACCCACCTGTACGACTTTCTATCTGAGCACACGTCCTCCACTTTTCTGAGAACAGAAACATGATCTGTGGATGTTTGTTAGAAACAGGATGCAGATCAGAGATCTACAGAAATGTTTCGGCCTTTCCAAAAAGCTTTAAATCGACTTCAGATTCTAACGCGGAAACTTGCTTCTTCCGACCACATGAAGACCTGTGACAGCGAGTTCCTCTGTGAGGCGTCGTCTCAGCTTCCTCTGTTTCAGCCTGAGAGCGAGCAGACCTGAGGTTATCAAACACTTCATGCTTCTCATCTTAGTGCACTTACCTTAAGTTTATAGTTATTAATGCAGGTTTTTAAAGTGTCTGTTGTTCCTCTGTGCAGCTGCTGTTTGATTGGACGTGACAGTGAAACTATAAATTATGCAAATTAATTGGAAAAGCGCCAGCTGCTCTTCATAACGGCTGAAACAGTCAATAAAAGAAGAGGAACTGATGGGTCCTTACATCCTCCTGTGAAGATCAGTGAGCACACTCTTCATCGGCTTTTATTGTTTGGACCAAAACATCGAACATGTGACGCACAAAAACAAACAGAAGCAAAACAAACGACATTAAATTTATTTTAAACAGACTGGTTCTTATAGAGCACTCAAAGCGCTTTATACACTTGTGCATTCACCCAATTTGTGCTTTCTAAGTAACACACACACGGTTGCATCAGAGAGATATTTGGGGAGCCAGGAATCGAACCACCAACCTTCCAATCAGTGGATAAGCTGCTCTACCGCCTGAGCTACAGCTGCCTCGTACAGCTGAGTCAGGCCACCATCAACACTAATGCAATAAATTAATGCACTTTTTAAATGGAATAAACTGAGCTCAGACACAGGGAGGCTGTGAGTGTGAATAAGTCCAGACTTGTAAAACATTTCTTCACATTTCACCGACACACAGAGGAACTCTGCTTTTCTGTTAATCTGCAGAAGCAGTGAAACAAACAGACAAATATTTAAACTTGGTGTTTATGAGTTTTTGGGAAGATTTGTTTTGCAGAAGCTCAGAAAAAACAGGACATGGAAGAAAGATCAGCGTGTCCTGATGTTTTAAACAAGAAAAGGAAGAAATGGAGATTCTGGTTCCTCCCAGTCTCCTGACAAACAGCAGCAGGGACAGTTTCATACTTTTGTGCATATTTGAGGATGAAAAGCTTGCAGCTCTTTGTGAGAATCAGACAAACACATTCAAACATTTAAGTTCTAATCGTTCAGGAGTCGGTGTAAACTTACAGGTTTGGAGGAAGTTTGGTATATTTTTATATCTCAGCAGACATTTAATGTTCTCATTCATCCTCAGGTTACACCCATGCTGACAAAAAATTCCCGAATGCTGTCGTCTCATTGCAGCTGTCTCACGTCACCTGATCTCATCAGATTCACTGAGAACAATACTCTTTGTATTTAGGCCGGATGTGTCTGCAGGGCCACAGCGAGCAGACGACAAAGACCGAAACACGAAGCCTGTTTATGAGAATGCAACGACAGTGAAACGCACGACTCTGTCGGCTTTGTCATATTTCATCTTCAAACACAGTTCAGTGAAATTCAGCTCTGATCGTCTCCACGACACGCCGGCACGCATCGTTTCCACCTCCACGTGTGAAGGTTTCAGATAAATGTTTGCAGGATTTTTGAGTTTAAACACTGAAGCTGCAGCTGCAGGTAGAAGCTGGTGTGGATGCAGTGATGGAGTTAAACCTGGTCAGAGCTGAATAAATAACTCCTCAGCTGAAGGTGACCTGAGGATAAAGTGTATTTACACACGTCGTTAGTGAAATACTGCAGAGGAGGAAGCATAAAACACACGAGTGACAGATGGTTAACAAGGTGAAGCCACGCCCCCTACACAGACAAAGACAGGTGCTTTCCCCCTGACACCTTCATGCATTCAAATTCATGTGAACAAAGAGGAAGAAGGATCCACGGTTAGCGTGTTCACATCCACCCTGCACTTGGTTCCTGTCGTCATCTCAGTGCTCCTGTTTGCTCACTTTGTGTTTTCACGTTTCACAAAGAAGATAAACGACCTGAAGTCGAGATAATAACACGACTTCAGCTCTGACTGCATCAGACTGAGCGGCGACAGCTGCTGTTGTTCGTTTGATAAGCTGCTGCAGTGAAACCATAAAAAGAACAAAGACTCGCACAGAGAGTGACGACTCCACCTGATGCTGTGGATGAGTCGTGTTACTGTGACAACATTAAGCTTGTTTTCATGATCTCACAGCTGTGGGGGTTTCACAGAGCTGTGGGGGTTTCACAGCAGGCTGCTGCTCTCTGATTTGCAGAAAGTTTGCATAAACCAAATGTGTCCCGCCTGCTTTGGCTGAAAGGTTGACGTCTGATCACTGGACAAAGCTGCTGCTCAGAGCTGAAACATGATATAAACAGTCTGTCACAGACATGTGGAAGCTGATTGGACTGGCAGCTGTAGCTCCTCCTCTTTACATGAAGATGAAAAAGCACCTGGAGAGGGCGTGGAACCATCTCAGGCCACAAAGATCAAAACTGCCTGTGGGGGATGGGACTCTTTAACAGGTGTGATTCATCCAGGATGAGTGTCCAGCATCGACCGCAGACACACCCACCCCCACACCACACCTCCTCCACACGCCCTGGTCACTGCTGCCCAACCACAGCATCCAGCACACAGTCACGTCCATTATTCATGATTATCAATGATCTGAGGCTTCATCGTGGTTCATCACTGCTGCTGTTTGGTAGCTGTTCTGTATTCTTGATCTTCGGTTCTTCAGTCTGATTTTCAGCTCTGAGGTTTAGTTCTGTCTTCATGTTGATTTTCTTGTGTCTCATGTCACAGTTTGTTACTCCTGTCTCTGTCTCTGTGTTCCCTTTGTTCAGTATCAATCGGTGCCTCTGTCGTGTGTTTCCTGTTTTACTTTGACAGTCTGTTTCCTGTGTGTGGTGCGGCTGGTTTTGCTTCCTCTTGTCTCGTTGGCTCTAATCACCACCTGTTGCCCATCCTCTCGTTATCCTGTCTGTGTATGTAAGTCCTGTGTTTGTCTCTGTCAGCGCTGTGCTGTCATCACTGCTCATTGTTTAGCTTCCCCAGTCCAACTCCAGGCCTCGAGGGTCCTGCAGGTTTTAGATCTCACCCTGGATCAACACACCTGAATCACATGACTTCATTCCCAGGCCTCTGGAGAACTTCAAGACATGCTGAGGAGGTCATTTAGACATTTAAATCAGCTGTGTTGGATCAAGGACACATCTAAACCTGCAGGACGCCGGCCCTCGAGGCCTGCAGTCGGACGCCGGCCGGCCCTCGAGGCCCGCAGTCGGACGCCCCTGGCTTAGAGTTTCTTGTTTTGTTTCCTTGTTTTCATGCAGAGTTTCTCCAACAATAAAAGCTGCACTTTAAGTTTAACTTCCTGTTTCTGAGTCCTGCGTTTGGGTCCTTCATCCTGCCTGCAGCACCTGACATGACAACACATCCAGCACACGGCCCGTCTCTCTCAACCATCCAGGTTAGGAGGGAACTGAGGAGGATCAGAGCCAAGATGTTGGTGGGTCCAGCAGGCTGAAGGGTTGTCCGGTCCTGTTCAGATCACCTGTGCAAGAAGTATTTGATTCTATTTGATTGTTTTTCTTCATTTTTGCTGCTCTTAACTTTGTACTGTTCACTTTGTGCCGTGACCAAGCAGGTTTCCCACTGATAGACGTTTATCTTATAAACTGACAGCAGCTGTTAGAGCAGGATGAAATGCAGACAGGTGAGTCAGACGGGTGGAGGGAGATTCCAGAGGCTGGGAAATATAAAAAAAGAAGAAGTGAGACTGAATCAGTACATGAGTTGAAAGATCATCATCATCACCAAACTGACCCATATGGAAAAGATATTTATACATCTTATAAAGTTTGTGTGAAACTTGTATGAAAAGCATACAAGAGTGAAAACAGATATAAGATCCCTTGAAAAATGATATAATGAAACTTGTATGTTTTGGATACTAAAACAATCTATGAAAGTAATGAGAAAGTGGCCACTTTCATGAGTAAATCATAGAAGTTTTTACTGTTTCTTTTCCATGTGGCTTATTTCAATGGTTTTAACTCACACCTTTAATTTCACACTTTTGTCCACAGTTCAAACTCCTCATCACTGCCTCTATGACGCGGTGGGACCTCCAGGCCTCGAGGGTCCTGCAGATCTCACCCTGGCTCAACACACCTGAGTCACATGATTAGTTCATCTCTGGAGAACTTCACGACATGTTGAGGAGGTCATTTAGACATTTCAATAAGCTGTGATGGATCAAGGACACCGGCCCTCGAGGAGGTCCGACCCTGCTCTATGAACTCACAGTGCGCCCCCTTGTGTTCAGTGACAGAAGTCCAGCTGATGCAGAAAGTGTTCACAAATTTGGTCTTAATTTACTTTATTATTACATTTTTACTATTTAAAACTTATGATGCTCTTCCTGACTTAGTAGTTGTGTGATGACTGTGAGGTTTGTTTGGAGGTGATGTGAAGAAATGAGCAGGTGTGTCACAGCTGGATTAAATGTGGTCTGTAAGTGAAGCACAGGCCTGACTCACAGACACATTTCAACACGTGTGGAAGCCGCAGCACATGATGAAGCTGGTTATGATTATGCAAACATGCCAGCAGCTGTGAAACATTTACATCAAACCTGCTTTCAACCATTTAACACGTCAGCGACTGAGGGTTTTGCTGTTTTTCATGAATATTAAAGAGTTTATTAACGTTAAATGATGAGATTTATTTTAGTTTTTTTATATTTAGAGGTTTGTTCAGCATAATTAATCAAAGCATCAGAGTCTGTTGTTCCTGAGGCCTCACAGAGGAGCACAGAGGCAGCAAACTGCAGTCTGTCTGTGTTTCAGTGTAAAGTCAAATGTTCATGTGCTAAAGATAAAAATAATAATAATTCAAAATAACTTTTAGATGCAACAGTTCATTTTTCTCAGAGTGGAGGTCAGAGGTCACTAAAGGAGGACTGAACGTGTCATTTGAAGCTCACTGAGGTCACAGTTTGGCTTCAGTTGATTCTTAGCAAAGTGAAACTGAGTGTTGGAGCATCTATAGCTTCATATATGAAACAGTTCTGTGGCTGCTGTGGTGAAGTCGTGCTGTGCACCTCAAACTGAACTCAGCTCCATCTTCTTTTCCACAAAGTCACGAGTCAGAGTAATCAGAGTAAAGTATAATACTCAAATAATTATATGGTCGTATAAAGTTTTCTTTATTTGAGTTCAGAAAGATGAGACAGTCTCAGCTTTAATTTAAAAATGCTGAAGTTAAAAGTGTTTAAATATTAATGTACTGATGAGTTTTTGTTGACGTCCTCTGCAGGACTTTGCAGTGAACACAGGGGGCGCCTGTGAGTCCAGTGATGAGCTCTCTGTGCTCAGGCTTCAGCTTCACATGTTTGAACTGTGGACAAAGGTGTGAACACAAAGTGCTGAAGTTTAAACCGTGAGAATAAATCTCAGTGATGTTTCCCTGTGAGGGTCGTCCTGAACATCTGCCTGCAGTCAGGACCTGAAATTAAACTCAAACGTTTGTTTTGCTGCTCTCCTGTCGAGTGAACTCGCAGGTCAAACCCAGAGTCAGTTTAACGAGTTCATAACCAGCTTCGTGTGACCGTTTATCTCTGACGTGAATCCAGATAACGTGCTGAACTCAGAGCTATCACGGCGCCACCTGCCCACTGACTCCGCCCCTCACACAGTTCCTCATATTTTTGTTTCTGTTTGCACACTTACAGTTTTCATCCTGCTCTCTGTCTGTTAGTGGAGCTGTGGGCTCATTCTTCAGGCCTTTGCGTGCTCGAGTGTAAATATGATGCTAATGATGCTCTGTGAGCTGACACAGGAACAGGAGCTGAGCAGCATCTGCTGACAGTTCAGGTCTGCAGACATTTATATCACAAACACCTGCAAGTACAGCAGCTTTCATTCTGAAGGAGTTTGCAGCTATTCCTCCATGAATGTGTCTCTGAGTGCTGCCAGCATGTTAACCTGTTAGTGTGGCAGTGATCAGTAAACGTCTCAGGCTCAGACACACAGAGCTGTGAGAGGCTTCTGTGGTTGTTTCTGTAGAAATGAGAGCTGAGAGCTCGTCTCTGCTGTCACATGTCAGACTGTGGTCGACCTCACTGACCTGAGACTGTGGACGGTGTGCAGCGATCCTCTGAACCACACTGAGAGCTGTGACAGAACAGGAAGCACACGTGGTTTCCTCAGCAGGAAACAGGTCGTCCTGCTGCAGCAGCAAGAGGGACAATCTGCTGTGTACTATAAATACTGTGTACATCACTACTTACTGCAGTGTTTACTGTGAATTAATTGCAATAGATATTGTAGTAGTTACAGCAGTATTCATTGCAGTATTCATTGCAGTATTCGTTGCAGTATTCGTTGCAGTATTCGTTGCAGTATTCATTGCAGTATTTGTTGCCGTATTCATTGCAGTATTCGTTGCCGTATTCATTGCAGTATTCGTTGCAGTATTCATTGCAGTATTCGTTGCCGTATTCATTGCAGTATTCGTTGCAGTATTCATTGCAGTATTCGTTGCAATATTCATTGCAGTATTCGTTGCCGTATTCATTGCAGTATTCGTTGCAGTATTCATTGCAGTATTCATTGCAGTATTCGTTGCAATATTCATTGCAGTATTCTTTGCAGTATTCGTTGCAGTATTCGTTGCAGTATTCATTGCAGTATTCGTTGCCGTATTCGTTGCAGTATTCGTTGCAATATTCGTTGCAGTATTCGTTGCAATATTCGTTGCAGTATTCATTGCAGTATTCGTTGCAATATTCATTGCAGTATTCATTGCAGTATTTGTTGCAGTATTCGTTGCAGTATTTGTTGCAATATTCATTGCAGTATTCTTTGCAGTATTCGTTGCCGTATTCATTGCAGTATTCATTGCAGTATTCATTGCAGTATTCATTGCAGTATCCACAGCAGTGCTGCATGTTTGTGGGAGAGAAATGTGATGATCTGTGACGGCAGCATCAGGACATAACTTCAACATAACTGTGACTGCATCAGACACTCCCTGCAGTACTTACATGTACTTGTACACGAGTAAAAATAGATGGTGTGGGAGGTTTTGCTCTGTGCTTGTGTTGTTCGTAGCTGTGTTGTGGACAGAGACCTCCAACAGAAGCAGGCTCGGGGAGGGGCGGGGCCACCTGCTGACACCTGATGGGGGGAAGAGAAGGAGAGCAGAGACGAGGCAATGTTAATGACATGCAACACACGGGGAGTGAAAAGAAGGCAACATAACCAAAGGAAGGTCGAAGGTCACCTGGTCCAGCCCTAACTATATGCTTTAGCAAAAAGGAAAGTTTGAAGCCTAATCTTGAAAGTAGAGATAGTGTCTGTCTCCTGAATCCAAACTGGAAGCTGGTTCCACAGAAGAGGGGCCTGAAAACTGAAGGCTCTGCCTCCCATTCTACTTTTAAATACTCTAGGAACAACAAGTAGGCCTGCAGAGCGAGAGCGAAGTGCTCTTATAGGGTGATACGGTGCTATCCAATCCAAGCTGGCCCGCTCTCCTGAGAAGCAATGAGCAGAAGTCAGCCAGCAGTAACCACAGTCGTGCAGCAGCCTCTGTGCAGTCTGCAGGCTAAAGGCTGCAGTTCTGGACAAACGTCCATTAGTCCTTGTTCCCCCTCTGACACAGGAAGATAAAGGCTGGCCAGACCAGATAACCTTCACCAGAAGCTGCTGCACCTCTTCCAGACGACCAGGTGGTGGCACTAAAACAGTAAGTGTGTGCATAAGGATGAAGCAGCTACATATCTACTACATCTAGATACCAACGAGACATCCGCTCTCTAAGCTGGCTCACAAACCCCTGCTCTTTCAGAGAATAACAACCGCTTTATTCATCCACCTGCTCGAGGGTGGTGCTCGGCTGCAGCTCCACCCTGACTCCATGTTTCAAAGACAGCATCCCACTGGACGCCATCTCTGCCAGAAACACAACAAACTAACAATCACAGACAGCTCTGAAACGATCACACAACAAACACAGCGAGAAAACTGAAAAAGCATTTAATGAAAAACTCACAGTCTCACTCACACCCACCAAACTCCCAGCATGCAGTGCGAGCGAGAGAGATAAACAGAGAGAGAGAGAGAGGCTATTTTGTCTTCTTCTGTAAAAACCGTCCACAGTAACAGGAAGTCACGATGCCTCAGATGAGCTTTATTCTCATGTTTTTAGGTAAGTTAGAGCTTCTTCGTTCTTGTTCAGGGTCCTAAAATTCATTCTTCTGTGTGTCAGTGACAAAAACAGGTGTTTGGCTCATTCAGCTTTTACCTGTGAACAAACTGTTCAGTCAGAAACGTGTTTGTCGAACAAACAGCTGACAGACCAACAGAAGCAGCTTTAGCTTCACTGCATCTGTCAGCAGATGTTTGGTCTGCCAGATGTGGAGCATAAAGTTTGTCTTTGGATCCGTCCAGGCTTCATAACAAGAGCAGAAATCAGCTTTATGACAAAGTCTGAAAACAGTGTGATCATAACGATCTCACAGACATCACATTATTATGATATAAAGGAAGGTTGGAGATTGGCCTATAATTAGCTAAGACTGCTGGGTCTAGAGATGCTTTTTGAGTAAAGGTTTAACTGCAGCCAGCTTGAAGGCCTGTGGTACATAGCTGATTATTAGAGATAGTTGATCATATTTAAGATCGAAGAATTAATTAATGGCAGGACTTCTTTGAGCAGTTTTGTAGGAATGGGGTCTAAAAGACATGTTGATGGTTTGGAGGAAGTAATTATTGAAGTTAACTCAGAAAGACCGTTGGTGTCACAGGCTGGGACTCTGAGTTTATTTTTGTATTCGTCTAATCTTAGATTTGTGATTCATGTGTTATTCTTGTTTAGCTTCAGTTGAGGTCTAGTTTTAGACTTCATAGTGCCCCTTCATGTTTCATAGTATAATCTGTGTATATACATATACGTATATATGTATTAGGGGTGAACAATACTCGTATCGGTATTGAACCGTTCGATACAGTGCTTTCGGTTTGGTACGCATATGCATCGAACAATACAAAATATTTAATTTATTTTATCAACTTTTCTGTCTGTGTTGAGCTCAGTGGATCTGCGTTCGACTACTCCGCCAGGCTGCACTGTCGAGCGCAGATCCACTGAGCGCAGCGCAAGCTAGCAAGACAGAAGCTATATATATATATATAATAATGTTTAGTTTGTCACAACCAGATCAAAAAGTAAGAACTTGCTGTGATTTGTGTAAAATGTGTGAGGCTGAGTTCCTCCTGTCACTGATGCAGCTCACATGTATCAGCTTCACCCTCCTCGTGCTTCATGTTCCTGGATTTAATCCTCACTTACTTTCTGTGGCTCTTTGTAAGATCTCTGATCACTTTCATTAAAGTTCTCACTGACTGTTGCATCTCTTCATATTTTACAGTGATGAGATTTTCTGCTTCTGAGGAAGTGAAGAAGAACCTGACGGGCACTGTGGGAGGAAACATCACTCTACCTGACTCTGTGCAGGAGGAAGGATTTCTGTCATATGGAAGAACGATTATTGCTCAAGTGACTGATGGAAAATTTAAAGTATTTGTGGAAAAGAACAAGAACAGACTTCAGTGGAACAGAAACTCTGGACTCTTTACACTCACAGAGCTGCAGAGGAACGACTCAGGGATTTATATTGTCGACTCTAAAACAGGAAAAGTTTTCACATCATCATATAAGCTCACAGTGTACGGTAAGTCTGATATTTATTCTGGTATATTTTTGTGTAACGTCCCAGCTTCATCTGTGACCTCAGTCTGTATGTTCCTCATTAGTTTGGTCAGATCATCACTTCAGAATAAAAACAGCTTTTTGTTCTTATAATCCCACAAATGTCTGGTGTGAAAGGAATAATCAGCTTTGACTTCAGTGTTTTCACCAACATTACTGATCTGTACAAAGTGAATGAAAGAACAGGACAAAGCAGAAACTTTAAACACTTCTTAGAAAATCCTGCAGAACTAGTGATGCGCGAATCATGAACGAATCGTTCAATACTCGAGAATCACTTTACTGACTCGTGAATCATGATTCACAAGCCCAACTGACTCACTGACTCATCACTGTTGCTGTTAGCAGCAATGTATCTAGCTTATAATTAAAATTATAAAACACAACATCCAGTATCCTAACAAAAACATTTCTGCTCTGAACTGGAAGAAAAAACCCTGAGTAGAAGCTCACATCAAGACAATAGCTCCTCGGTTCACAGTAGCATCGCTCTGCTAACATGCTAACAGCTAACATGCTAACAGCACATTTGAGCTACTCACCCCCTCCCTCCTGGCGCACAGCTCCTTCTTCTTCTTGGTTGGCAACCATTGTTAAGGCGCATTACCGCCCCCTGGCTCACAGCTCAGTGGACATTTAGATGAGAAACTATATATTTGACACATTTGAGGAAAATACTAATAAAATCAAAAATAAAAATAAAATAAATGTTTATTAAGCAATTTTGATAGGAAATTGCTTAATTTTAGAAATGTTTTTGCTCTTTTTTGCTCTATAAAATAGTTGTTTTCTTTTAGAATCATTCATCTTAGCAGTAGGATTTACATGAAAAGAGAAACAAATTAAGTTTGAGTGAAAATGTACATTTTTTGCACTCTGGTTAACTGACGTAGTGACTCAAATGACTCAAAAAACCCGATTCACTTTGGTGAGTGACTCATTAAAATCGATTCAGTAAAAAGAATCAAATTTACCATCACTATGCAGAACAACTGAAATTAAGACGTTTTTATTTAACAGCTGTTTTTAACCAAAACACAAAACTTCCTGTTTACTTGAACATGTTTCCCATTTCATGGTCACGTTAATCCACAGAGAAGTAACACAAAGCCTCATTGGCCATGTTCCCACTAGTGCCTAACTATCGACCAATCACAGCTCAGCACAGCACCCTGTGAGTTTCTAAGGTATTGAACGTCTTTATGAAGCATTAACAGTTACTTCTTACAGTGAAACATGTATGTTTGAACAGTCCAGCTGCCTCCTGTCAGTCACAGTGTTACACTGCCTAACAAGCAGAACAGACACTTTTATTTTGACAGGTTTGTTGTTGATGGTGACTTCCTGTGGCTGCTGCTGTGAGAGGAACACATTACAAAACACGAGCTGTGGTTTCCACTCATGAAGCAACACGTTGTGCTGTAATGTTTGTGTCTGACTACAAAGCTGCTGTCTGTGTCGTAGAAACCAACGACAGTCATGTAGTCATGGGAACGCACCCACACACAGAATCATGTCTTTGTGTTGTTTTCTTCCTCTCATGAGGATTAAAGAGCGTTTGTTTCTTCTGTGTCCTCTTCAGCACCTTCTGCTGATTGTGATGTTAGTTTGACAGGAAACCTGAGAAATCCCTCATAAACCTTTATAATGAGATTCAAATGGATGTGATGGTGGTTTGGCAGTCTGCTGTCTCTCCTGTGGTTTGTTTTCACACAGTTGAAATGAGCAGTTTCATATAAATGTTCACTGACTGCATTAAAGCAGCAATAAGCAGAGCTCTGCTGTCCTGAAAGTTAAAAACATTTTTCTGATGTTCATCTTTGTTCTCCATCAACTTTGGTCCCCAGACTCTGTACCGACTCCTGCAGTGAAGAAAGTGAGTGTGAGCTCTGAGAGCTGCTCCTTACTGTGTTTGGTGGACAGAGAGACCACACTGCTGTGGTTTAAAGACGAGCAGATGCTGAACCAGAGCAGCTCTGCGCTCTCTCTGCCTCTCACTGTGCACAAACAGGACTTCAGCTCCTCTTACAGATGTGTGGCTGCAAACCCTGCAGAGGATAAAACTCTTCCTGTCCACGTGAGAACCACCTGTGGAGACACAGACGACAACGACACCAACAGCTCGACTCGACCAAGAAACTGTGAGATTATTTCCAACTGTGATTTTTAAACATGTTCACTGTGTTTGCTGACATCTGATTTCCTGTTTGACAGATAACATCCTCATTATAATCTGTGTCCTGAGTGCTACCCTCATCATCATCATCATCATCATCATCATCATGAGGAGGAAGCATCCTGTCCAAGACAAGTTGAAACTCCTCCAAGCTGCAGGCAGAGGTTTGTGTTCTTGAATATTTCTTTTCATATTTGTAATCTTGTTCTGAGACGTGAAGATCAAAGTGTGAAACATGTTTATGGAGGAAGTGCAGCAACAACCCCCCCATGACCAAACCACCAAACCACAGCGGTCCTCCAGCACAGAAGCAGCTGTGAGCAGACCACCGACACATGACAGATTATTAGTTACTACAAATGTAAGAAGTAATCAGAGTATTTTCACTGGACCGACTCTGAGGCGAGTTTCAGCTCCACCTGGTTCTGACAGACGCAACAAATGAGCCAAAAATCCTTTGAAGCTGAAAGTGTGAAGGTGCTGCCAGGTGAGAGTCACCTGTCTGCTGCTCCGAGGTCACTTCCTGTCACATGTGTTCCAGCTGATCCAGCTGTGATGAGCCGGCTGTCTTTAAACATCTGCAACAAGAGACACACACAGCTGTTTCTACATTTACTCAGCTCCAACATTCATCAACCGTAACTGATTACAGTAGTAACTAGTTACTCCTGACACTGCAGAGTATCATGAAGACGTGGACAGAGCAGGTGTCACATGTCTAACCTGAAGCTTCCATGAACTTTGTGTTTCCACAGCTGCTGTGGATGAAGTGGTCCTTTACACTGACACAGGTGACAGCAGACAGGTGGGTACCTGCTCACACCGTCAGCTCATGTTCATGCAGCTCAAGCTGACTACATGCAGACACACAACAAACACGTGAAGCACTAAAGTCAGGAGTGTGTTGGAGTCACAGTTCTTCTGCTGGAACATGAACTTCCACACTGATCACATTCTCCCTCTGGCTGCTCTCCACCAGGAGAAGCAGCCGTCTCCCATGTTTCACTGCGCTGCTTATTCCCGTGTTTTTCCTTCTCCAGGGTGGGATTTTAGCGGCTGTATCAGGAACCAGTGATGGCTCCAGTCTGACAGCAGTGTCTTATAAACTGGTGCTCGTCACATGAGAGGTGAGACTGGCTGGAACATCCGAGGAAAGCTGGACTCTGGAAGTTTTCCTTTGGTGTTGATGATTTGGATCGATTATGAATAAAGTGTATTTTTACAGTGTGAATGTGCCACAGAAGAGTTTCCACCTACGTCATCATGACCTCTGACCTCTCCTCTGACACTGATCATAAAAGACTGTATCCAGACAATGGACAGAGGACGCAGCTGTACGTCATGTTTACCTGTCAAATCCTTCAAATGATGCAACAAAGCAAAGACTTCTCTCTCTGTCACCCACCTGCTGCCTTGACTCCTCTCTCCTCGCGTCTCTTCCTCGCCTCCTCTGTTTGCATCCTCAGAGGGAGGGTCTAGGACGAGGGGAGAGGAAGTGAGGGAAGGAAACTTTGGAAGGATCTGAGGTGAACTTTCACGTCTCCTCTTCATGGACTCTGAAGGCCTCGTAGTAGGTCTGGGACTAGTAGGACCAGGTCTGTGTGTGAGGAGGAGCAGCTGGGCTTGGAAGAAAGCAACAGAGACTGAATCACATTTGATTCTGATCAATATTCCTTCAAAGGTTTATTTGTGATGTGAGTGCATGTAGATCTCCAGGACGAGCCTTCCTGCTGCTCTGAGGACTGAAAGCTTCACTGAGCTCTGATTTATTTCTCTGCTTTTAATTCACTCCTTTAATTTCACACTTTTGTCCACAGTTCAAACTCCAGCAGCTCACAGAGCTCATCACTGCCTCCGTCAGCTCACAGGGCGCCCCCTTGTGGTCACTGACAAGCTGTTCACAAATTAGATTTGATGTCATTTATTCTCATCTTCCTGACTGTTGCTGCAAATACATGAAATAAATAACAGAAGCTTTGTGAGTGTTTCTCTTCCTACTCTTTGACGTCCAAACCACAAACAGGAAACATCCACACACATCCTCAGCTCCACGTGGATCAACATGACCATAGCAAAGAGCTAACGGTTCACACACTGCAGAGCTGCTTAGTGACGTTTGGAGCACAGCTGCTGTCCATGTTAATGAACATTCCCACTCATCTTACTGATCTCAGTCAATGAAGCTCTGTGATGTTTTATCTTTTTACATTCTTCCATTAAATTCACTAAATCATAACAACAGTTTATTATGAAGTAAATGTAAAGAGAGAGCACATCAATGCATTGACCACACAGCACCACCAGGGGGCGGAAGCGTCTCACTGGTGACATTTTTTACACCAGAAAATGAATAAAGGCAAAGAAAAGACTGTTTAACAGATTTTATGTGACATATTTAAGTAAGAGATGAACAGGAAGCTGATTCAAAAGGCTGCGGGTTTGAATCCAAGTACAAGAAAACAATGACTAGAATAAAATGTGCTCACGTTTTCATGTTCTCTCTTTACTGTTTACATTCTCACCTTCCTGTTTTTCTTTCAGTTCTATTATAACTGTTATTTTGGTGATTAAGACTTTAAGGGGAAAGTCGCTGTCCCCCCTCCAGCGTGATGTAGAGGGCGACCAGAGGGGCGTTAATGGTCGCTGACAAGAACCATGTGCACTGCTACCTAACCAGCGTCAAAATCCTCAAACCTAATTTATAAGTCATTTGGTATCTGGTAAACATACCTGCTTTTCATTCTGAAGGAGTTTGCAGCTATTCCTCCATGAATGTGTCTCTGAGTGCTGCCAGCATGTTAACCTGTTAGTGTGGCAGTGATCAGTAAACGTCTCAGGCTCAGACACACAGAGCTGTGAGAGGCTTCTGTGGTTGTTTCTGTAGAAATGAGAGCTGAGAGCTCGCGACGTCTCTGCTGTCACATGTCAGACTGTGGTCGACCTCACTGACCTGAGACTGTGGATTAGATTTAGAGTATTCGTTGCAGTATTCAGAGCAGTATTCATTGCAGTATTCGTTGCAATATTTGTTGCAGTTTTCATTGCAGTATTCATTGCAGTATTCAGAGCAATATTCATTGCAGTATTCAGAGCAGTATTCATTGCAGTATTCATTGCAATATTCATTGCAGTATTCATTGCAGTATTCATTGCAGTATTCATTGCAATATTCATTGCAATATTCATTGCAGTATTCATTGCAGTATTCATTGCAATATTCATTGCAGTATTCGTTGCAATATTCATTGCAGTATTAAGAGCAATATTTATTGCAATATTCATTGCAATATTCATTGCAGTATTCATTGCAATATTCATTGCAGTATTCGTTGCAATATTCATTGCAGTATTCATTGCAATATTCATTGCAGTATTCAGAGCAATATTCATTGCAGTATTCGTTGCAGTATTCATTGCAATATTCATTGCAGTATTCATTGCAATATTCATTGCAGTATTCAGAGCAATATTCATTGCAGTATTCGTTGCAGTATTCATTGCAATATTCATTGCAGTATTCGTTGCAATATTCATTGCAGTATTCAGAGCAATATTCATTGCAGTATTCGTTGCAATATTCATTGCAGTATTAAGAGCAATATTTATTGCAATATTCATTGCAATATTCATTGCAATATTCATTGCAGTATTCATTGCAGTATTCATTGCAATATTCATTGCAGTATTCGTTGCAATATTCATTGCAGTATTCAGAGCAATATTCATTGCAGTATTCGTTGCAATATTCATTGCAGTATTAAGAGCAATATTTATTGCAATATTCATTGCAATATTCATTGCAATATTCATTGCAGTATTCATTGCAGTATTCATTGCAATATTCATTGCAATATTCATTGCAGTATTCATTGCAGTATTCAGAGCAATATTCATTGCAATATTCATTGCAGTATTCGTTGCAGTATTCGTTGCAGTATTCTTTGCAGTATTCATTGCAGTATTCATTACAATATTCATTGCAGTATTCGTTGCAGTATTCATCGCAGTATTCATTACAATATTCATTGCAATATTCATTGCAGTATTCGTTGCAGTATTCGTTGCAGTATTCTTTGCAGTATTCATTGCAGTATTCATTACAATATTCATTGCAGTATTCGTTGCAATATTCATCGCAGTATTCAGAGCAATATTCATTGCAATATTCATTGCAGTATTCGTTGCAATATTCATTGCAGTATTCAGAGCAATATTCATTGCAGTATTCGTTGCAGTATTCTTTGCAGTATTCTTTGCAGTATTCATTGCAGTATTCATTGCAATATTCATTGCAGTATTCGTTGCAATATTTGTTGCAGTATTCATTGCAGTATTCATTGCAGTATTCAGAGCAGTATTCATTGCAGTATTCAGAGCAGTATTCATTGCAGTATTCATTGCAATATTCATTGCAGTATTCATTGCAATATTCATTGCAGTATTCATTGCAATATTCATTGCAGTATTGAGAGCAGTATTCATTGCAATATTCATTGCAATATTCAGATCAGTATTCATTGCAATATTCATTGCAGTATTAAGAGCAATATTTATTGCAATATTCATTGCAGTATTCGTTGCAGTATTCATAGCAATATTCATTGCAGTATTCGTTGCAATATTCATTGCAGTATTCAGAGCAATATTCATTGCAATATTCATTGCAGTATTCGTTGCAGTATTCTTTGCAGTATCCACAGCAGTATTCATTGCAATATTCATTGCAGTATTCGTTGCAGTATTCGTTGCAGTATTCATTGCAGTATTCAGAGCAGTATTAATGCAGTATTCATAGCAATATTCATTGCAGTATTCAGAGCAGTATTCATTGCAATATTCATTGCAGTATTCAGAGCAGTATTCATTGCAATATTCATTGCAGTATTCAGAGCAGTATTCATAGCAATATTCATTGCAGTATTCAGAGCAGTATTCATTGCAATATTCATTGCAATATTCATTGCAATATTCATTGCAGTATTCGTTGCAGTATTCTTTGCAGTATTCATTGCAGTATTCATTGCAATATTCATTGCAGTATTCATTGCAATATTCATTGCAGTATTCATTGCAATATTCATTGCAATATTCATTGCAGTATTAATGCAGTATTCATTGCAGTATCCACAGCAGTGCTGCATGTTTGTGGGAGAGAAATGTGATGATCTGTGACGGCAGCATCAGGACCGGACGAGTTCAACATAACTGTGACTGCATCAGATACTCCCTGCAGTACTTACATGTACTTGTACACGAGTAAAAATAGATGGTGTGGGAGGTTTTGCACTGTGCTTGTGTTGTTCGTAGCTGTGTTGTGGACAGAGACCTCCAACAGAAGCAGGCTCGGGGAGGGGCGGGGCCACCTGCTGACACCTGATGGGGGGAAGAGAAGGAGAGCAGAGACGAGGCAACGTTAATGACATGCAACACACGGGGAGTGAAAAGAAGGCAACATAACCAAAGGAAGGTCGAAGGTCACCTGGTCCAGCCCTAACTATATGCTTTAGCAAAAAGGAAAGTTTGAAGCCTAATCTTAAAAGTAGAGATAGTGTCTGTCTCCTGAATCCAAACTGGAAGCTGGTTCCACAGAAGAGGGGCCTGAAAACTGAAGGCTCTGCCTCCCATTCTACTTTTAAATACTCTAGGAACAACAAGTAGGCCTGCAGAGCGAGAGCGAAGTGCTCTGATAGGGTGATACGGTGCTATCCAATCCAAGCTGGCCCGCTCTCCTGAGAAGCAACGAGCAGAAGTCAGCCAGCAGTAACCACAGTCGTACAGCAGCCTCTGTGCAGTCTGCAGGCTAAAGGCTGCAGTTCTGGACAAAACGTCCATTAGTCCTTGTTCCCCCTCTGACACAGGAAGATACAGGCTGACCAGACCAGATAACCTTCACCAGAAGCTGCTGCACCTCTTCCAGACGACCAGGTGGTGGCACTAAAACAGTAAGTGTGTGCATAAGGATGAAGCAGCTACATATCTACTACATCTAGATACCAACGAGACATCCGCTCTCTAAGCTGGCTCACAAACCCCTGCTCTTTCAGCCAACAGCACCTGCTCGAGGGTGGTGCTCGGCTGCAGCTCCACCCTGACTCCATGTTTCAAAGACAGCGTCCCACTGGACGCCATCTCTGCCAAAAACACAACAAACTAACAATCACAGACAGCTCTGAAACGATCACACAACAAACACAGTGAGAAAACTGAAAAAGCATTTAATGAAAAACTCACAGTCTCACTCACACCCACCAAACTCCCAGCATGCAGTGCGAGAGAGAGAGATAAACAGAGAGAGAGAGAGGCTATTTTGGCTTCTTCTGTAAAAACCGTCCACAGTAACAGGAAGTCACGATGCCTCAGATGAGCTTTATTCTCATGTTTTTAGGTAAGTTAGAGCTTCTTCGTTCTTGTTCAGGGTCCTAAAATTCATTCTTCTGTGTGTCAGTGACAGAAACAGGTGTTTGGCTCATTCAGCTTTTACCTGTGAACAAACTGTTCAGTCAGAAACGTGTTTGTTGAACAAACAGCTGACAGACCAACAGAAGCAGCTTTAGCTTCACTGCATCTGTCAGCAGATGTTTGGTCTGCCAGATGTGGAGCATAAAGTTTGTCTTTGGATTCTTCCAGGCTTCATAACAAGAGCAGAAATCAGCTTTATGACAAAGTCTGAAAACAGTGTGATCATAACGATCTCACAGACATCACATTATTATGATATAAAGGAAGGTTGGAGATTGGCCTATAATTAGCTAAGACTGCTGTCATTGGTCATTTTTTCTCTAATGATAAAAATTTTATTTGTGAAGAAGTTCATGAAGTCATCACTAGTTAACGTTAAAGGGATGGTTCGCTTAACAGAGCTCTGACTTTTTGTCAGCCTGGCTACAGTGCTGAAGAGAAACCTGTGGTTGTTCTTATTTTCTTCAATCAGTGATGAGTAGTAAGCTGTTCTGGCTTTGCGGAGGGCTTTCTTATAAAGCAACAAACTATTTACTATACAATCCATTATTGTAAATCTTCTATTTCCTGTTTTACTTTGACAGTCTCATATCCTGTGTCATTCTGGTTGCTTCCTTCCTGTCTCCCGTGTGTGTGATTAGTCCCTGGCTATGGCCCATTTCAGGGTCTGCACGCTTGAAGTACGCGTACTACGTACGGTGCGTACTATAAGTACGAGAAGTGCGGAAGTGAGAGGCTTGTGAAATGGGACGTATATGCTTCGTCGCGCTGTTCAGGTTGCCTAGCAACCATGATACTAACCGCGAGACACGTTACATACAGCTTTTTTTGACAGAAATGAAGGAGAAAAATGATTTGTTGGTCAATCATTTTTGTCATGACATCACTTTGATTAGTTGAGTATCTGAGGCTGAGACCACAGGACTGTAAAACATGATTGTTGGGCTTCATTTCTGTACTGAACAGTCACTTAAGATTAGCTAGTAAATAACAATTAGTTAATGTTGTTCATGAGACTAAAGTCATCTCACTGTGGTAATGTAAATATAATATGGCCAATATTATAGTATTGTCAGATTATTATGATTGATATATATATATATATATTATATATAATCTATATCACTGACTTTCAGCTTGTTGTGTTTGTGGATATATGACTGACTTTAATTATCCATAAAATCATCAGATTCTCTGTAAGATTAAGGTCGACTATATGTATATTTAGAAGTAGAGGCTTTAAAACCAAGTTAATGCTGAAAGTACAAACATCACTAGTGTCACATAACTTTGCCGACATGTGGCCAACAGCAATGTTTTAATGTTCTTCGTTATTAAACATTCGCACATGAATAAGTGACGTCATATTCAGTACTTACTTTTGACAGTTCACTCTTGGCCGCTCCCTTCTGCCGGCAAAATTATCCACACCCACCGCCGCGCTATGAATTGTGGGATATATGGGACCACGAAGCGTGCACCGGACCACGCTTGATATTTGGGGAAATCGACGGCGCATTTGGAGTATGCATTTGAAGTACACTTCGAATTGGGACAGCCGTCGTCGCGTGGCGGTGACGTAACCGCACTTAAAATGCGTACTTCAAGCGTGCAGACCCTGAAATGGGACACAGCGCCTGTCACTACCCGATCCGTACCGGAAACCCGATCGGTACCCCGCATGTGCGAAAGGTGTCTACTTCCGGTCGTAGCGTTTTACGATAGTTATGGGTCAGAGTATCTGTTAAGATGTTAAGAATAATAAGTATCTCATAACATATTTCCAATAATGAAGCATTTCAATATAATGTAGACAAAAACGAAAAATAAAAAGATAGTTACGGATCAGGACTCCCTGATCCTTACTACGCATGTGCAAAGTCGGACCGTACAAATCGGGTCTACCCGATCCGTACCGCGCATGTGCAGGGGTTTTCTTCTTCTTCTGTTTGTTTAATGGCAGTTTACTCCCCAGTGTCCGAGGATACTGCCACCTGCTGACCGAGCGAATGAACCCTATTGTAAACTGAATTGGCGTCATTACAAACGTGTGTTAAATTTGATTTAGTGATAGTCGAGTGTGTTTATGCTTGTCTGTGTGGAGAGGATTGACTGGAATAGTGATGATGATGTCCGCTATCACTGTCAATTGTCAGTAAACACTTAATCTGGCTGATGAATCTTCAGGTGACACATTGCTAAGTCAATATTATTAATTCTGTAATTAGGCGCCATTCTTCTTATTTTACGGCGCTGTTGTTCAATCGGGGAACACTCTCTGTTGAGGAGAAAAGCATGAATTTGTTTGTATACGGATTATCCATTGTTTAAATGTCCCGGTAGTCGAAAAGGAGGCAGAGCTGTTGAGAAATGCTAGGAGCTAACTGGGCGCTTCAAATATATTGAATGTCGCAATGTTGGCAAAGAGAGGAAGTGACGTAAGATTTGCGCATGCGGGGTACCGATCGGGTTTCCGGTACGGATCGGGTAGTGACAGTCCCAGCTGTTTCCCCCTCTGGTCCTTATCCCGTCGTTTGGTGTATTTAGTCCTCTGCCTGTTGGTTCGTCTGCTCGTCTCCTTCTGTGTTTCCAGGTTTCTAGTTCGAGGGTTCAGGCATCTTGTCTCAGGTGGTGTTTTATGTTTAGCTCAGCCCAGTTTAGATGTTTGTTTCTCTCAGTCTTCCTTTGCTGTTGTTTGTAGTTTAGTTCAGGCAGTTAAAGTCTTGCTTGTTGTTCATCACCTGCCTCCATCGTCTGCTGTTGGGTCCACAGACGTGACAACAGCTCACAGTCATCATCGTTTTTTACTGTGAACGTCCTCGAGCTGGTTGTTCACAGATGTTAGTTTGATTTGATGTTAGATAACTTCTGTTTTCTTCAAGTCTATTTTTTCTTTCTACTTAAGATTTGTTTTATTTCACTATTGTAAACCTCAGATATCAAACTTACTGCACGTTTGGTCGTCGATCCTTGGAAACAGTTTTTTCTTTCTTCGTGCTTTAATTTGAAACTTTGACTAAATGTTGAAGAAACTCTGAGGTTTGTTTAATAAAATCATGTTGAATCTCTGTTGTATTAAACTGAGATATTTCACTGTTTCATGAGATCATTTTGTGTTTGATGGCAGCAGATCTCAGGTCAGTGACATGATCGGGTAAAAAGAGTCTTCAAGAGGCTGAGTTTCTCAGAAGTAAACAAGTTGATCAGTCGGCACATCTGCAGAGGAAACATGAGCCCGTCCAGCGTTTACAGACGTGTTGCTGCCATCAGATTAAAAATGAGCTCTCTCAGTTTAAACATGTGAAATGTTTTCTATCTTCTATTGTGAATAAAATCTGGCTTCGTGACATTTGAACATTATTTGACACCAACGACCTTTTTGCAGCTGTAAATGTTTAGTTTGTCACAACCAGATCAAAAAGTAAGAACTTGTTGTGATTTGTGTAAAATGTGTGAGGCTGAGTTCCTCCTGTCACTGATGCAGCTCACATGTATCAGCTTCACCCTCCTCGTGCTTCATGTTCCTGGATTTAATCCTCACTTACTTTCTGTGGCTCTTTGTAAGATCTCTGATCACTTTCATTAAAGTTCTCACTGACTGTTGCATCTCTTCATATTTTACAGTGATGAGATTTTCTGCTTCTGAGGACGTGAAGAAGAACCTGACGGGCACTGTGGGAGGAAACATCACTCTACCTGACTCTGTGCTGGAGAAAGGATATCTGTCATATGGAAGAAAGAATATTGCTGATGTGAAAGTCGGGATATTTGACATATCAGAGGAAATTTACAAGAACAGACTTCAGTGGAACAGAAACTCTGGACTCTTTACACTCACAGAGCTGCAGGGGAACGACTCAGGGATTTATACTGTCGACTCTAAAACAGGAAAAGGTTTCACATCATCATATGAGCTCACAGTGTACGGTAAGTCTCACATTTATTCTGGTATATTTTTGTGTAACATCCCAGCTTCATATGTGACCTCAGTCTGTATGTTCCTCATTAGTTTGGTCAGATCATCACTTCAGAATAAAAACAGCTTTTTGTTCTTATAATCCCACAAATGTCTGGTGTGAAAGGAATAATCAGCTTTGACTTCAGTGTTTTCACCAACATTACTGATCTGTACAAAGTGAATGAAAGAACAGGACAAAGCAGAAACTTTAAACACTGTTCTTAGAAAATCCTGCAGAACTAGTGATGCGCGAATCATGAACGAATCGTTCAATACTCGAGAATCACTTTACTGACTCGTGAATCATGATTCACAAGCCCAACTGACTCACTGACTCGTCCCTGTTGCTGTTAGCAGCAATATATCTAGCTTATAATTAAAATTGTGGAGAAAAACACAACATCCAGTATCATAACAAAAAAATTCTGCTCTGAACTGGAAGAAAAAACCCTGAGTAGAAGCTCACATCAAGACAATAGCTCCTCGGTTCACAGTAGCATCGCTCTGCTAACATGCTAACAACACATTTGAGCTACTCACCCCCTCCCTCCTGGATCACAGCTTCTTCTTCTTCTTCTTCTTGGTTGGCAACCAATGTTAAGGCGCATTACCGCCCCCTGGCTCACAGCTCAGTGGACATTTAGATGAGAAAATATATATTTGACACATTTAAGGAAAATACTAATAAAAATAAAATAAATGTTTATTAAGCAATTTTGATAGGAAATTGCTTAATTTTAGAAATGTTTTTGCTCTTTTTTGCTCTATAAAATAGTTGTTTTCTTTTAGAATCATTCATCTTAGCAGTAGGATTTACATGAAAAGAGAAACAAATTAAGTTTGAGTGTTTAAGTGATTAAGTTTTGCACTCTCTGGTCGACTGACTCAGTGAATCAAATGACTCAAAAAAAACGATTCACTTTGGTGAGTGACTCATTAAAACTCGATTCAGTAAAAAGAATCAAATTTACCATCACTATGCAGAACAACTGAAATTAAGACGTTTTTATTTAACAGCTGTTTTTAACCAAAACACAAAACTTCCTGTTTACTTGAACATGTTTCCCATTTCATGGTCACGTTAATCCACAGAGAAGTAACACAAAGTCTCATTGGCCATGTTCCCACTAGTGCCTAACTATCGACCAATCACAGCTCAGCACAGCACCCTGTGAGTTTCTAAGGTATTGAACGTCTTTATGAAGCATTAACAGTTACTTCTTACAGTGAAACATGTATGTTTGAACAGCCCAGCTGCCTCCTGTCAGTCTCTCATAAACCTTTATAATGAGATTCAAATGGATGTGATGGTGGTTTGGCAGTCTGCTGTCTCTCCTGTGGTTTGTTTTCACACAGTTGAAATGAGCAGTTTCATATAAATGTTCACTGACTGCATTAAAGCAGCAATAACCAGAGCTCTGCTGTCCTGGAAGTTAAAAACATTTTTCTGATGTTCATTTTTGTTCTCCATCACTTTTCACCTCCAGATCCTGTACCAACACCTAACGTGACTAAGCTGAACTCCAGCTCTGAGAGCTGCTCCTTACTGTGTTTGGTGGACAGAGAGACCACACTGCTGTGGTTTAAAGACGAGCAGATGCTGAACCAGAGCAGCTCTGCGCTCTCTCTGCCTCTCACTGTTCACAAACAGGACTTCAGCTCCTCTTACAGATGTGTGGCTGCAAACCCTGCAGAGGATAAAACTCTTCCTGTCCACGTGAGAACCACCTGTGGAGACACAGACGACAACGACACCAACAGCTCGACTCGACCAAGAAACTGTGAGATTATTTCCAACTGTGATTTTAAACATGTTCACTGTGTTTGCTGACGTCTGATTTCCTGTTTGACAGATAACATCCTCATTATAATCTGTGTCCTGAGTGCTACCCTCATCATCATCATCATCATCATCATCATCATGAGGAGGAAGCATCCTGTCCAAGACAAGTTGAAACTCCTCCAAGCTGCAGGCAGAGGTTTGTGTTCTTGAATATTTCTTTTCATATTTGTAATCTTGTTCTGAGACGTGAAGATCAAAGTGTGAAACATGTTTATGGAGGAAGTGCAGCAACAACCCCCCCATGACCAAACCACCAAACCACAGCGGTCCTCCAGCACAGAAGCAGCTGTGAGCAGACCACCGACACATGACAGATTATTAGTTACTACAAATGTAAGAAGTAATCAGAGTATTTTCACTGGACCGACTCTGAGGCGAGTTTCAGGTCCACCTGGTTCTGACAGACGCAACAAATGAGACAAAAATCCTTTGAAGCTGAAAGTGTGAAGGTGCTGCCAGGTGAGAGTCACCTGTCTGCTGCTCCGAGGTCACTTCCTGTCACATGTGTTCCAGCTGATCCAGCTGTGATGAGCCGGCTGTCTTTAAACATCTGCAACAAGAGACACACACAGCTGTTTCTACATTTACTCAGCTCCAACATTCACCAACTGTAACTGATTACAGTAGTAACTAGTTACTCCTGACACTGCAGAGTATCATGAAGACGTGGACAGAGCAGGTGTCACATGTCTAACCTGAAGCTTCCATGAACTTTGTGTTTCCACAGCTGCTGTGGATGAAGTGGTCCTTTACACTGACACAGGTGACAGCAGACAGGTGGGTACCTGCTCACACCGTCAGCTCATGTTCATGCAGCTCAAGCTGACTACATGCAGACACACAACAAACACGTGAAGCACTAAAGTCAGGAGTGTGTTGGAGTCACAGTTCTTCTGCTGGAACATGAACTTCCACACTGATCACATTCTCCCTCTGGCTGCTCTCCACCAGGAGAAGCAGCCGTCTCCCATGTTTCACTGCGCTGCTTATTCCCGTGTTTTTCCTTCTCCAGGGTGGGATTTTAGCGGCTGTATCAGGAACCAGTGATGGCTCCAGTCTGACAGCAGTGTCTTATAAACTGGTGCTCGTCACATGAGAGGTGAGACTGGCTGGAACATCCGAGGAAAGCTGGACTCTGGAAGTTTTCCTTTGGTGTTGATGATTTGGATCGATTATGAATAAAGTGTATTTTTACAGTGTGAATGTGCCACAGAAGAGTTTCCACCTACGTCATCATGACCTCTGACCTCTCCTCTGACGCTGATCATAAAAGACTGTATCCAGACAATGGACAGAGGACGCAGCTGTACGTCATGTTTACCTGTCAAATCCTTCAAATGATGCAACAAAGCAAAGACTTCTCTCTCTGTCACCCACCTGCTGCCTTGACTCCTCTCTACTCGCGTCTCTTCCTCGCCTCCTCTGTTTGCATCCTCAGAGGGAGGGTCTAGGACGAGGGGAGAGGAGGTGAGGGAAGGAAACTTTGGAAGGATCTGAGGTGAACCTTCACGTCTCCTCTTCATGGACTCTGAAGGCCTCGTAGTAGGTCTGGGACTAGTAGGACCAGGTCTGTGTGTGAGGAGGAGCAGCTGGGCTTGGAAGAAAGCAACAGAGACTGAATCACATTTGATTCTGATCAATATTCCTTCAAAGGTTTATTTGTGATGTGAGTGCATGTAGATCTCCAGGACGAGCCTTCCTGCTGCTCTGAGGACTGAAAGCTTCACTGAGCTCTGATTTATTTCTCTGCTTTTAATTCACTCCTTTAATTTCACACTTTTGTCCACAGTTCAAACTCCAGCAGCTCACAGAGCTCATCACTGCCTCCGTCAGCTCACAGGGCGCCCCCTTGTGGTCACTGACAAGCTGTTCACAAATTAGATTTGATGTCGTTTATTCTCATCTTCCTGACTGTTGCTGCAAATACATGAAATAAATAACAGAAGCTTTGTGAGTGTTTCTCTTCCTACTCTTTGACTTCCAAACCACAAACAGGAAACATCCACACACATCCTCAGCTCCACGTGGATCAACATGACCATAGCAAAGAGCTAACGGTTCACACACTGCAGAGCTGCTTAGTGACGTTTGGAGCACAGCTGCTGTCCATGTTAATGAACATTCCCACTCATCTTACTGATCTCAGTCAATGAAGCTCTGTGATGTTTTATCTTTTTACATTCTTCCATTAAATTCACTAAATCATAACAACAGTTTATATGAAGTAAATGTAAAGAGAGAGCACATCAATGCAATGACCACACAGCACCACCAGGGGGCGGAAGCGTCTCACTGGTGACAAGTTTTACACCAGAAAATGAATAAAGGCAAAGAAAAGACTGTTTAACAGATTTTATGTGAGCACATTTTAGTAAGAGACGGACAGGAAGCTGATTCAAAAGGCTGCGGGTTTGAATCCGAGTACAAGAAAACAATGACTAGAATAAAATGTGCTCACGTTTGTTTAGATCAGGGGTCTGCAACCTTTAACACCCAAAGAGCCACGCAAAAGAAAACACTGGGAGCCGCAAATACTCTTTGAAATCTAAAATGAAGATAACACTGTATATATTGTTTTTTTTTCCTTTATGCTTTGTGTGAACAACTAAAGTAAGTAAAGTTTATTTATTAAGCGCTTCACAGACAGGCAGTCACAAAGCGCTGTACACAAATATTAAAATAAACAATACAATCAACAGACATTATACACAAAGTAAAAGATCAAATGTAAATAATGTAAAGAATATAAAATACTTGTTTGAACAGAAACGTTTTTAACTGCTTTTTAAAAGAATCCACAGAGCAACTAAGGTGTGTTGCTTATGAAATCCATGAAGTGCTACAAAGAAAATGACATTTTATTTATGTAATTAACACATTTTGAACTCTTAAAGAAATATAACAAAAGGAAAGCTGAACTAAAATGATCCATGTAGCAAACAAAAACTGCTGTGAGCCTCCCTTATATCGCCTTTGTGCTTTTGGAGCCTTGACCTGACTTTTAAAAAGTAATTGGAAAAAAAGCTCTATGCTGCTAAAAAATAGATATTTTCAAAATTCTGCCTAAATATGTATTTTACCTGGTTAATGTGTGTGGCGGGGCGTGGTCTGCAGCGCCGCTGCAGGGGAGGAGGACGCACCTGAGCGGGACCCGCAATCACGCCTCGCCGCCTTAAAGTCTGCGCTCTCTCTGTGCTGTTGTGTGTGTGTGTGTCGGGCTGTGAGCTGAAGAGCTGCAGCCGGCTGTGTGCGTACAGCAACCGTGTGTGAAAAGTGGTCAATAAAGATGCTGAAAAGCGTGTTCATGCAAACATCGTCGGTCTGTCGTGATATGTTTACAATAAGACTTATGGTCCTGAACCTCTGCGCACAGCGTCTGCAGATCGGGGCTTTCATCTTTACAGGACTGTAAGCTGTCATCTGTGAGGCGTGAGCGTGTTTGTTTTAACATAGTTCACGGTGGAGCTGCTGACATCATGTGGATCTGAACATCCATAACTGGCCTACCTGGGGTCGAAAGTCTCGATAAATGCACGGCGTTTAGGCGGGTACACCGGCTTCCACGAGTGTGACGAGTCCAAGTGGATCTTTGGGTGTTAAAGGTTGCAGACCCCTGGTTTAGCTGTATGCCTGGGTGTGTGTAATTGTGGAGAGAGAGGAATTTATTGACAGGGGGGGTCTGCCTGTCATAAAAGGAAAGAGGAAGCCACAGCTGGGGGTGGACAGATGTGCACAGAATAGAGTAAAAGTAGATGTAAGTCATGAGGATACAATGTTTCAGTAAGATGTTGTTTTTTTTCATTACTGTTCATGTGCCCAGATCCACACTGCACATGCTTATATAACACACACACACTCAAGTATCAGCACAGACTGGTACCACACAGACAGACCCACACAGGGGCGGTCCTAGCCTGTTTGGTGCCTGGGTTTAAATGTTTTTGCAGATGCCATGACTCCGCCCCCCAGCACGATGTTGCCATGTAAGGATTCCCTTATATGGCAACATAATCCCCACCCTTATGTTGCCATATAAGGGAATCCCCACGGTTCTATAGCATGTTTTAAAGCTCAGGCAGACCCTCCCCCGAGGTGTGAGGCTGAATGTATATATGTGCAGGACTGAGGGAGGGGCCGCCCCTCAGATCTGCTGGTTACAATTGCAGGATCTCCCTCTGCGCAGAGGTTCGGTTAAATAAAAGCATTACAAGTGTTTGTGATGTCAGAGTTTCTTTTCAGCTGCGTGACGAACAGATGTGATTTATAACAGTTTGAATGTGAGTGTGCAGGTCTGTGAAGCCCCCTCCACACGATAATGAGGGTCTGTGGGTCTGTGGGTGGGTTGTAGAGGGAATTGTGTAGGTGTGGTACATTCTTGACAGTTAATAACCCTGCAGGAGACAAAGAAGGAGCCGGAGGAGGTGGAGGTGGAGGTGGAGGTGTGGTGCTTCTTCTGGCCTCGCTGTGTTTTCATGTTCTCTCTATGAAGCTGTCACAGAAAGTGTTTCTTTCCTGTTTCTTATTCAATATTCAAAGGTTGATTATTAGTTTGTTTACATTCACCTTCCTGTGTTTCTTTCAGTTCTATTATAACTGTTATTTGCTGGTTACTTGTCTCCATCTTCTCTGATTGCCTTGCTGTATATTCGTAGCGCTGTCACGTCCCTGTAAACACACATGTCAGTGTTTAACCTGCAGAAACGTCGCTGCCTCTCATATCTTTGGTTTGTAAACTGTGACATTAATCTGAAGGAAATGTTCTCTGACCTTCATGTTTTCACTCAGACTCAGTTTCACACTTTTTTATACGTGATTCCAAAAAAACAAACATATGTCACTGAGACAGATCAGCTGTAGAGTCATAAATAGCAACACATGAACAGTTACAGCTCGACTCTCACATCTGGAGCCAGACATCGTGTCTGCATGTGTGCTGAAATGGTGAAAAACATTCCCCATGAACCAGGAGAGCCTGCAGATCACATCCTGTCCTCGTCGCTGATCATACCCCATCGACTGTGCCTCCTGCCATCAGCTCATGACCTGTAACACTGATGGCGGCTGAGAGGAGTTTGGATTTAATAAAGTAGCTGAAAACAAACTCCACACTTCCTGTTCTCAGTTTTCCAGGTGAAACGTGATCTGACAGGACAGGTAAAGTCTGCAGAGCAGCATGTTAGAATATGCAGTAGAAATAAGGACATTTACAGCCTGATATCTGCAGCCTTACAGAATAAACTCTCCCTGTCTGTGCTCAGCTGTTGATAAATAATAAATAATAAAAAATAAATAATAGAGTTGCTGTTTCTGGCGCTGGTTTCTGTGCATTCCTCATTAGTGTGTCACTCATGATCAGATTACACCCACAGCAACTCATGCTTCACCCAGTGGTTCTTCCCCTGGATATCAGCTGTTTGAAGAAAGTTGCTGTCCCCCCTCCAGCGTGATGTAGAGGGCGACCAGAGGGTCGCTGACCAGAACCATGTGCACTGCTACCTAACCAGCGTCAAAATCCTCAAACCTAATTTATAAGTCATTTGGTATCTGGTAAACATAGCTGTGCTGTGTGCTCGGCTGACTCTAGCTGAGCGTTTGACTCATGCAAACGCTGAGCGAGCACAGACACGTCGAGGCCTGAAGCAAACTCTTAAACTCCCACAGAAAAACTGTGTTCACCTCCATCCTGCTGTTTAATGGTGGTTGCTGCTTAGCAACACAGTTTTTTCTCTACCTGTTCTTTGTTTTGCGACGGCTGTGGGAGTTTCAGAGTTTGTTCAGGCCTCGACGTGTCTGCTCCCTCAGCGTTTGCATGAGTCAACGCTCATCTAGAGTCGGCCGAGCACACAGCGAGTGAGTCTGAAGGTCATTCGGGGTCCTCAAAGCGCTTTACAATTCCACTATTCATTCACTCTCACATTCACACACTGGTGGAGGCAGCTACAGTTGTAGCTACAGCTCCCTGGGGCAGACTGACAGAAGCGAGGCTGCCATATCGCACCATCGGTAGGTGAAGTGTCTTGCCCAAGGACACAACGACCGAGACTGTCCGAGCCGGAGGCTTGAACCAGCAACCTTCCGATTACAAGACGAACTCCCAAATCTTTGAGCCACGATCGCCCTTATATCAAAAGTTCATGTTTGAGCTCTTTATTTTTATTCTTGACTCATTCTCAGACTGTTAAACAGCACCACCATGAATCCATCAGATTCTCCTGTGTTTTCATGATCAAGGCTTCTTTCCTGGTTTCAGATATAAGAAACTTTATAAATATAATAGTAGAGCCTGAAATATGAGGCTGATGTTTGTCTGAAAGATGTCTGTGAAGGTTCTCAGTCCTCCAGGTCATCGTGGTCAAAGGAGCTTGCAAAGAAAAGCGTCTGGACTTCTTTAAGTTACTTGAAGACGTTTCACCTTCATCCGAGAAGCTTCTTCAGTTCTAAGGTCAAATGGTGGAGAGTCCCAGATTTAAACCTAGTGGGAGTTTCCCCCCACAGAGGGACAAAAGGACCCCCTGATGATCCTCTAATCGCCTGAGCCAAGGTGTGGAACTGGGTGTGGGTCCCAATCAGCCAGAGTTTCAGGTGAGTTCATTGTGAAACCTGGCCCCACCTTATCATGTGATTTCCTGAGGTCAGATGGCCCAGGATGTGAGTGGGCGTTAAGGCGTCTGGGGAGGGAACTCAAAACTGGATTATAGATGGCAGAGAGTTGGTGTCGTAAACCACCGCCTCTGTTCAAAGATGGTCGCTCACAGTGGACATAGATGTTTCTTTCACTCCTCTTTCAAACCATCTGTCCTCTCTGTTCAAAATGTGAATGTTGGCATCCTCAAAAGAGTGACCTTTGACCTTTAGATGCAGATGGACTGCTGAGTCTTGTCCTGTGGAGGTGGCTCTTCTACACAGCAAATTCAAAAGTGTTAAATGTTTTGGTGTTAGTAGTCTTAGAGTTAATTTTACTCTAAGTAGAGTCACATTCTTTTAATGTAACTCTGAGGTGTAAAATGATAGTAGTTAAAATCGAGTGTTAAAAATGAGTGTTTCTATGTCAAATCTGGAGGTGTTACAATGGAAACATTAACTCTTGACCTCTTAACTCTGAACTCCTACAGGGGCTATGACACCAATAGAGTAAATTCACAGACTCCGCCCCCTCACCATAGGCTCCAATCAAAGCTGAAGTGAAGCCGTTTCAGAACATTTTGCTCTACATATTTGAGTTGTTTGCCATGCTTGGTAAGTCATGTTTTCAAAGATTGTTTCAATTATTATTATTAGCTTTTACTTCTGTGGCTCTTTGGAGTTGAGACAAAGCTGTGTGAAAGGCATTAGCCATGTTGCTCATGATAGCATAATATTCTGTTTTAGCTAGCTGAAAGGCATTAGCCATGCTGCTCGCTGATAGCATAATATTCTGTTTTAGCTAGCTGAAAGGCATTAGCCATGTTGCTCGCTGATAGCATAATATTCTGTTTTAGCTAGCTGAAAGGCATTAGCCATGCTGCTCGCTGATAGCATAATATTCTGTTTTAGCTAGCTGAAAGGCATTAGCCATGCTGCTCGCTGATAGCATAATATTCTGTTTTAGCTAGCTGAAAGGCATTAGCCATGTTGCTCGCTGATAGCATAATATTCTGTTTTAGCTAGCTGAAAGGCATTAGCCATGTTGCTCGCTGATAGCACAATATTCTGTTTTAGCTAGCTGAAAGGTATTGTTTGTGGGCAAATACCACAGCCTTGAAAAAAAGCTTGCATGTGAATTTTCAGTCAAACCTTTGGTCAAATACACCTAAAACAATGTCTAGAATGTGAAATGTTGGTATAATGATGCTACTTGAAGCCTGAAAATGATCTCCCATAAAAAACGAGCAAACAGCAGTAGCAGACGTCCTGACTGGGTTCTACGTTAGCATTTAGATCCCTCCAGAGTTTTGTGCACATGGTTTAGGTAAAAATGAAAAAGGTTGAGGTTTTACATTTAGTTCAGTATTACCTGTTGCCTGTGTCCTTGTCTTTTGGGAAAATACTTTACACAAGTAATGTCTCAAAAAGGATTCCTTTTTTTTTTACTGTGCTGCAATTGATTTGTGCCATTAATTAGTGTCAACTAATTTTTATTCAATCTCCACATAGGATATGCTTGTGAAGATGGAATATGGGGGAGAGCAGAAGTGCGTTGAAGTTCCACAAAGTGATGAATGAAGGACATGCATATTGTATTGAAGAAATAAGTGATGAGAATGCTGTTATTTGCATTTACCAGCTCACCTATGTCAGACCTTTTGATAAACAAAATTCTAATGAAAGTGAGAACATGTACACTGTTACATCTTTCAGAAAATGTTTTGAAATTGTGGTGCACAGTTCAGAATAAATGTTTTTCAAAAACCATTGCGTCTTTTTAGGAAATGTTTATTTCCAAAATAAATTTCTAGAAGTTCAGAACAGTAAAATTCCCGCTTTTTAGAATTAATTAGAAGATAACTCTTACGTAGTTAAACTAAAATACTCTTTGAGAGTTAATATATAAACTCTTAACACCAAGTGTTAAATTATCAACTCCAGACAGATTTGGTGTTTAACACTAAATCAGAGTTAACGTACCAACTCTCCAAAAAGAGTTAAATGAACACTCTCTGCTGTGGACCCATATAGATACTTTAATAGTGTTGAAATTAAATCTGACAGTGTTAATTTGGACAGCCACGTCTCTGGCTGAGGAGCTCCATTTAAGAATAAAAGCTTAGATGTTCAACACAAGTTAGCAGTCAGATAAGGAAAGCTACTTCTATGACACTGAAACCTCAAACTCAAAGCTGACTCTGCTAACCTGACTGTAACGCACCAGTCTGGTAGCTGCAGGGGTGGGAAACACTTCTCCTGTTTACTGTGAAGCAGAAGCTTTTCATTAAGAGAAGTCACAGGAAGACACCGATCACATCAGTTTGATTTATATAACTCTGAATCACAACAACAGAGGCCTCTGCTTCACAGTGTCAGGCATTATCAAGCAAAGACCTCACAATAATAAAATACAGGTTTCACATAAACTCAAAACAGTTTGATCTGTAAGAATCAAAACAAATATTTAGGCAACAAAGTTACAACAAAAGGTCAGATTTCACATACTGAAAGAAAACTCAATTTAGTCTCAATTTAAACTTCAAATAAAAGTAAAATCATTACATTGTGAAAGTAAACATATTGATGAACCACTGAGCTTTCAGACAGTTTCAACAAGATTCCTACAATTCATCTCAAACACATATCTGAGTTTTAAAGTGCAGAAAGATTTGAACATGGGCAAACATTAAAGTCAAGATTAAAATAAAGAAGAACCAGAAACAAGAAGAATTTAATTTATACCAGAAGTCAGGAAATGTGTGTTTTATAGGAGGCAAAATATAAAAACACTGGGCTCAATAAAATTAAAAGAATATTACAAAATAAAATAGTTCAAAGGTGAAAACTATCCTAAAGGAGGAGCTCAGAGGGTTAAATCTAAACTGAATGCAGTGATTGATCACGTGGGATGATAAAGATTCTCTCGATCAGTCCTTTTGGCAGCAGCTGGTCCAGCATGTGCTGCAGAGGACGTTCAGCAGCTGTTGCAGGACGCCACTGTGTTCAAACTGAGTCCTCAGTGAGTAAAACGGATGCTCTTTGATGTTCAGGCCACAGAAACACTCACAGTAACACGTCTGGGATTACATCAGGTTTGGGTCTGAACGTAAAGGTTCAGATTCAAATTAATCAAAAGGCCCAAAACTCTGAGCAAGTTTGAGCAAACACAAAAAAGCAGCAGCAGACTAGAGATGGCACGATACCACTTTTTTATGTCCGATATCATAAATTTGGATATCTGCCGATACCGATATGAATCCGATATAGTGTTTTTTAATCAATAAAACTGTTTTTTAATATCTTGCTGCATTTTGTATAAGTTCATACTCAAATTTAAATAAACAACACTAAAGCTATTCTGTTATACCTGTATGTAAAAAATACACTGCAGCCAAAATCTCTTATAGTTCAGCAAAACTGATCAATCTAATAATCATAAACCTGCTACATCCTCCCTATTCTGGTATTTTAAAGAGTACTTAGCAGAAATATTAAGCAACCTAATCAATAGGGTTCCAACTCCCAGCAAAAAGAAAATAGGGAACCACCCTCCACCCTCCAGCTCATGATGCTTAATCGATGTAATCAACTTTAATTTGATGCAGTGTGAAAAAAATGCACAGAAATAAATTATTTTTCAAGAAATATTAAATACATTCAACATCTTTCTTCTACAGAACTGCAGACTGCACAGATGGTTCCCAAAGGAAAAAGTACTATAGCTTACTAGGGTATATTAGACTTCACAGTTACTATATACAGTAATGGACTTCTATACATTTTACATCAGATTAAATCTTTGGTGTAAGAGTCAAATAATCATTTATTAAAAGCTCGACATTTTAAATGAGAATAAGAAAGAAAAGTATGTCTTTGTGCCCCCTTTTCCCTGTTCATGCCCTATCGGCCCCCCTGGCTAAACTTTGCTAGATCCGCCCCTGCACAGTTACCAGCCGTCAGCTACGTAGAAAAAGATCCTGGTGTAGAAATAATATTAAATAAATTCTAACAACAGCTTATCAAGCTTAAACGTGCTGCTGTTGTTCAGCCGCTGGTTTCCTCTTTCTGGTGTAAAGTGGGCCAAAAACAAACAAGAGAGACGATCAGCTGATCATTGATCAGTTTATGATTGAAGCAGGAGAGAGAGAGAGAGAGAGAGAGAGAGAGAGAGAGAGGCAGTCGCTCCATATATCGGTTGTTAAGCTTAACGTGGGAATGCTTTACAGACATTCAGAGATGAACTTACACACTTGCTTTACTTCTCTCTGGGAAAACTTCATCGGAGATGAAATGCTGGTTTGGTAGCGACGCTACAAACACACACAGCCGCTCCATCACGTGATGCATACTGCTGCGACGTGCTACGGTTATGAGCCGAGTTACGCCGTGTCGCAAGTTTTGTGAGGTGCTTTTTTGATATTTAATGGATCGGATTACATTTTTTATTTCTCGCCGATATCCGATCCAGTAATTTACGTCAGTATCGGACTGATACGTAATATCGGATCGGTCCGTCTCTACAGCATACATGAACACCTATGCTTGTATGTGTTTCCTCAGCAGCAATAATATGTATTTAAAAAATGCATTAAAATTTGATCATAACTATGAGTTATAAAGAATGATTTTTATTAACTGTCATCTGCAGCCTGATTTTTGTCATTTCCTTTAGAAACAAACATTTCCACCATGAATCGATGCTGCAGAGCTAGTGGTGTATAAAAAGTCACCATAATATCTTTTATAATATCTTAGCACCACAATAGCAGCTGTCGAAACATTAATCTCTTCCAGAAATTATGCTTGAATGATATCAGTATTATGTTTTCTTTTATCTTGTGCTTTTGTTTTATTGTTCTTATTCTGCCATTGTTTTACTAAGTGTTTTATCCTATTGTAAAGTGTCCTTGGGTGACTTGAAAGGCGCTCATAAATAAAATGTATTATTATTATTATTATTATTATTATTATTATGATGTTTTCTCCTCTAAAGGATCCACAATAATTTGTCAGGTAAAAAAATATCAGCTCCAGACTTAATAACACGACTTTAACAGACGTAGAAACTGGCTGATGACCTGATTTGTTGTTCACCCAAACATCATCACCAGAGTCTGAGCATCATGTGCCTCCAGCTGATACTAGATTCAGATTGTTGTTAATAGTTCTCGTACTTTTTTTCTTCCTGAAAGTGAAAAATAGAAGAAGTAAGAAACAGAGTAGTTGGAGTAAAGTAATAGATGAGACTGTTACTGTTTCTTCTTTGGAAAACCAGAAGTGTCTGATCTGTCTGCAACTACTGATTCCAGAGGAAGAACTTGGTGGATTATACTGAACAGTCAGTGAGTTTGATGTGCTTGTAACACTTTACTGTTCACTTTTATGAACAATATGAAGGAGGTATGACCAGCTGAACAGATGAAACTATTTGTGCTGAACATGTGTACAGGTGTAGTTTGACATAAAGAAACAGAGAATAGTTCTCTGAGATCTAAAGACAAATGTAAAAAGATAATTACCTATAATAAAAAAGAAAAAGACACAAATGCTTACCTCTTTGACTTGATGATAAAAGCAGCAAGTACGATCATCACAACCAACAGGACACAGATTATAAAGAGGATGTTATCTGTCAAACAGGAAATCAGACGTCAGCAAACACAGTGAACATGTTTAAAAATCATAGTTGGAAATAATCTCACAGTTTCTTGGTTGAGTCGAGCTGTTGGTGTCGTTGTCGTCTGTGTCTCCACAGGTCGTATTCACATGGAGAGGAAGAGTTTTATCCTCTGCAGGGTTTGCAGCCACACATCTCTTTCCACTCACTTTCTTCACTGCAGGAGTCGGTACAGAGTCTGGGGACCAAAGTTGATGGAGAACAAAAATCAGTCAAGACAACAAATCACATTAGAAATTCTTTTACTGATTTAAAAATCAGCTGCAGGCTGAGGTCAGGCTCTGGTACAAAGCTGCTGCTGATATGGAGGCCGTTAGAAATGAGCAGCAGGAGGCTGAAGGTGGAGGAAACAAAACAGCAATACACTAAAAGGTACTCATTCATTACTGAGAGGTCCTTCTGCACTTTCCTATTAGGACCCATCAGTTGGGCTCATTATTACATCATCATAATGATGTCATCATTGAACTTCAGACTAATTGTTTGAATTTGTCACATTTGAAGCACACGTGTATCTGAACAGAGACCAAGGTGCTTTATTTTGTAAGGTGAAGACAGTAATACAGAGAAAACCTCAACAGTCAAACGTGGCGCTGTGAGAAAGCCTTTGGCAACAGTGGGAAGAAAGAACTTCATTTTAACAGGAAGAAACCTGAAGCAGAACCAGGCTCAGGGAGGGGCGGCTGCAAGCTGCCAGTGTACTAAAGAAGACAATTCAAAGACGGCGATGTTTGTTAAAGTCTCGTTCTCATTAACAACAACAAAACGTAAATAAAACAAACATTAGGTCCAGTGTAAACTCTGCCATCACTTTGTACAGATCAGTAATGTTGGTGAAAACACTGAAGTCAAAGCTGATTATTCCTTTCACACCAGACATTTGTGGGATTATAAGAACAAAAAGCTGTTTTTATTCTGAAGTGATGATCTGACCAAACTAATGAGGAACATACAGACTGAGGTCACATATGAAGCTGGGATGTTACACAAAAACATACCAGAATAAATATGAGACTTACCGTACACTGTGAGCTTATATGATGTTATGAAAACTTTTCCCTTCATAGACTGAATGACATAAATCCCTGAGTCGTTCCTCTGCAGCTCTGTGAGTGTAAAGAGTCCAGAGTTTCTGTCCCACTGAAGTCTGTTCTTGTTCTTTTCCTCTAATATGTCAAATCTCCCCTTAATCACATGAGCAATAATCTTTCTTCCATATAACAGAAATGCTACGTCTTCCTCCTGCACAGAGTCAGGTAGAGTGATGTTTCCTCCCACAGTGCCCGTCAGGTTCTTCTTCACTTCCTCAGAAGCAGAAAATCTCATCACTGTAAAATATGAAGAGATGCAACAGTCAGTGAGAACTTTAATGAAAGTGATCAGAGATCTTACAAAGAGCCACAGAAAGTAAGTGAGGATTAAATCCAGGAACATGAAGCACGAGGAGGGTGAAGCTGATACATGTGAGCTGCATCAGTGACAGGAGGAACTCAGCCTCACACATTTTACACAAATCACAACAAGTTCTTACTTTTTGATCTGGTTGTGACAAACTAAACATTTACAGCTGCAAAAAGGTCGTTGGTGTCAAATAATGTTCAAATGTCACGAAGCCAGATTTTATTCACAATAGAAGATAGAAAACATTTCACATGTTTAATCTGAGAGAGCTCATTTTTAATCTGATGGCAGCAACACGTCTGTAAACGCTGGACGGGCTCATGTTTCCTGTCTGTGAGCTGAGGATCTACATTTCAACATACAGAGGAAATTTGATCTCTGAGGTACATAAATGTATTTGGATTATAGGGCTATAATATGAGTTTTGTAATGAACCTCTGATCTGTACCATAAGTCATCCTTGCGGGGTTGTCAGAACTGTATGCGCAGTCGCACTAAGGACAGATGTGCTCAGAGGCCCCGTAACATGGATGGAGCGGTCTGTCTGATAATACTTTGATAAGTATGACAAGTGTGTTTCTAATGTGAGGTATGTTGCTGCGTTTGTATTGTGAGCTATCTGAAAACCTTTTTGTTCTGTACTTGCGTTACTTACATCCATGTGCTATTGTTTAGCTTAGACATGTGTGTCATGCAAGCTAGCAGCAAACGGGCCGAAGTGTTGAAGTGTTCCCCGGAGTTTTGCACCCTTGGCAAGCGGACGAGGTATGTGATGAGAGGTGATGTTGTTAGATTTTATTTAACCGAACTGTGTAACCCCTTGATCCCATTTTGTTTTAATCTGTGACTGTATATCTCAGAATTACTTGTGTGCCCAAATATTTGACTTGTAGTGCTTATATATATATCTGCACGATCACCAGTTAATCTCACTCCTGTGTTTATGGACTGTGGCAGGAAGCCGGAGCAGCGGGAGAGCACTCATGTAAGCACAGGACCAAAGAACTGTCACATGTTTTAATATTAGTTTCTATGTTTTTTGTTCTTTGCTGCACCAAACTGCATGAAAGCTGCTGTAAAAATAAAGTTTGACTGATTATAAAGTGGTGTTCCTCAGGGTTCTGTTCTTGGTCCTCTGCTGTTCAAATATCCTTCAATAATCCTGCTGACAGATATTTAAAACACCAACAAGTGCACACAGTCCCACACAGTGTATGAATATGACCTGGATATAAGTGAGACGATGATCAGTCCAAGTATCAGAGCACCAGCTTACTGTGAGAGTAAAGACTACAGGAAGACAGTGAGAACTTTTCCTCTTAAAGATGTTAAATGTGTCATGAAATGAATAAAAATGGAAGAACTAAATACATAAATCTGTATGTGAGAAACAGCACGTTGCGTTTTTAAATCTGTATTTTGTTGGTTAATAAACAATAAACCTGCAGTTTAAACACGTGCAGCTCATCGGTGCTCTGACCAACGACACAGATGTCGCTCTGTGAAGCTGCTTTAATAGAAATCACTTAGTGACGAGGCCGCTCGTTTCTACTGGTTTTCTACTTTGACCTGTTTCACGGACGCAGCCCGTGTTAATCTGTAGATCATCTTGATTTATAAGAGAATTTCTATATAAATAACACTGAATTAAAAACGATAAAACACTTTAAACGCAAAGTGCTGCTCACTGTAAATAATAAAACTACAGTTAGTCTCTGCGAGCATCACAGCCCGTCTGATCTCCGTCACAGTGAAAGCTGCTGTAAACTCACCAAGCAGGAGGACAATAACTCTCATACTTGACTCCATCGCAGAGTTAAACGCAGACGGTCATGACCAAATATCCCTGCTGCTCCTCACAAGCTGTCCGTCAAAGAAACACGTTTTGAAAACAAGAGGAAAAAATATCATAATTTATTAATTTTAATTCAGACTGGAACTAACTCTGACCCATAGAAGCACTGCTTAGTGCAAAACGCACCGAGTCTGCAGACAAGCTTCAGCTGGCAGACTCCTCCTCCTGCTGACGCGCTATAATGGGAAACGCCCATTCACTGCTTTTATTCTGAATTTCTGTTTCTCAGATTATTGATGATCTTAAAGATGGAAAAAAGGAACAACTTTACAAGAAGAAGATTTTATTTCCTCTCCTAAACGAGGTAACAAAGGAAGCACTGAAGCACCTTTCCTCATTTCCTTAGTCCCTTAGAGGACTGATCCAGCTCGTTTGCTGCTGATGCTTCAGAAACTCCCGTCAGTCTTCGGAAGCTCAGTGAACAGATTCTGTCACCAATCAGGAACTGAGACATTTGTAAGATCAGTTTGTGGGTCAGAAGCAGGACAGAGGACACGAGGAAGCACAAAACAGAAATGAGGAAAGGTCAGAGGGAAGAGAAAAAAAGAAATTTTCCTCTTTTTCTTACACTGTGGAAGCAAACAGGTCTTTTCTGCAGAAGAGCAGCTGTAAACAAAGATGGCAGCTGAACCGTGGCAGACTGAACAGCTAACCGAGCTAAGTGAATGGGTTAATAGGCTTAAGGTGATGAATATCGTCTTGAATCTCTCCCAGCCCAGAGGGAGGAGAATGAAGAGTTATTGTTGTGGGATTCCAGACAGGACGAGATTAACTCTGACAGCACTAATACTTACACATGTCGTTACTGACATACTGCAGAGGGTGCTTTCATCCTGACACCTTCATGCATTCAAATTCATGTCAAAGAAGAAGGATCCACGGTTAGCGTGTTCACATCCAACCCTGCACTTGGTTCCTGTCGTTATCTCAGTGCTCTTGTTTGCTCCTGACATGACAACACATCCAGCCCACGGCCCGTCTCTCTCAACCATCCAGGTTAGGAGGGAACTGAGGAGGATCAGAGCCAAGAAGGCAGTGGGTCCAGCAGGCATCAGCTCAAGCATTGTCAGGTCCTGTTCAGATCACCTGTGCAATAAGAACATAGTATTTTATTCTATTTGATTTAAATGGAATAAACTGAGCTCAGACACAGGGAGGCTGTGAGTGTGAATAAGTCCAGACTTGTAAAACATTTCTTCACATTTCACCGACACACAGAGGAACTCTGCTTTTCTTCACTCTGAATTCATCTTCTCAGCTTTTCTGTTAATCTGCAGAAGCAGTGAAACAAACAGAGACAAATATTACACCTGTACGACTTTCTATCTGAGCACACGTCCTCCAGTTTTCTGAGAACAGAAACATGTTTGTTAGAAACAGGATGCAGATCAGAGATCTACAGAAATGTTTCGGCCTTTCCAAAAAGCTTTAAATCGACTTCAGATTCTAACGCGGAAACTTGCTTCTTCCGACCACATGAAGACCTGTGACAGTGAGTTCCTCTGTGAGGCGTCGTCTCAGCTTCCTCTGTTTCAGCCTGAGAGCGAGCAGACCTGAGGTTATCAAACACTTCATGCTCCTCATCTTAGTGCACTTACCTTAAGTTTATAGTTATTAATGCAGGTTTTTAAGGTGTCTGTTGTTCCTCTGTGCAGCTGCTGTTTGATTGGACGTGACAGTGAAACTATAAATTATGCAAATGAATTGGAAAAGCGCCAGCTGCTCTTCATAACGGCTGAAACAGTCAATAAAAGAAGAGGAACTGATGGGTCCTTACATCCTCCTGTGAAGATCAGTGAGCACACTCTTCATCAGCTTTTATTGTTTGGACCAAAACATCGAACATGTGACGCACAAAAACAAACAGAAGCAAAACAAACGACATTAAATTTATTTTAAACAGACTGGTTCTTATAGAGCACTCAAAGCGCTTTATACACTTGTGCATTCACCCAATTTGTGCTTTCTAAGTAACACACACACGGTTGCATCAGAGAGATATTTGGGGAGCCAGGAATCGAACCACCAACCTTCCAATCAGTGGATAAGCTGCTCTACCGCCTGAGCTACAGCCGCCCTGACAGCTAGTGAATAAGTCCAGACTTGTAAAACATTTCTTCACATTTCACCAACACACAGAGGAACTCTGCTTTTCTGTTAATCTGCAGAAGCAGTGAAATAAACAGACAAATATTTAAACTTGGTGTTTATGAGTTTTTGGGAAGATTTGTTTTGCAGAAGCTCAGAAAAAACAGGACATGGAAGAAAGATCAGCGTGTCCTGATGTTTTAAACAAGAAAAGGAAGAAACGGAGATTCTGGTTCCTCCCAGTCTCCTGACAAACAGCAGCAGGGACAGTTTCATGCATTTCATACTTTTGTGCATATCAAATGCATGGTTTCCCATGATACAGAAACATGACGTCTTTATAAAATACTGACACACTTTTTATTTAAATGCACACTTTCCCACTGAAACCAGCACAATCCCACTGTGATGAAAACAATATGTGAACTCAACATATTCTGGATAAATCAAAGCATTATTGTCTGTGGTTCCCTTAGTTTTCCTTGGTTCCCTGTCAGATCCTGCAGGACAAACAGCAGTGAGTGGTTCCTGTATGCAGCTGTTACAGTTTGTGTTGGAGATACTTCTGCAGATACAGGAAGCAAATAGAAAAGTGTTTTCAATGTTTTTACCAGTCCCTCAACTACAGAGAGCCGTCTGCTCTCCTCTGCATCTCTCAGCTGCTGCTGGCTCCTCTTCCTCCTCCTCTTCCTCACACACCGTCCTGGATCTGTCCTGGTGTCTCATCAGGGGTGGAGAGCCTCCGTCTCACCTTCTCAGGCTCTTCTGACTCTGGACACTTGCAGAAGGAAATCAACCACAGCAGTCAGCAACAAAAGCAGCAGAAGTTCATCAAATATGTGAACTTGCAGGATGAAAACACAGTTTTCTCGTATCATCACAAAGACACACTTTATGTGTTTTAATCAGAGAGAAACAGGATCCTGCAGAGTGTTGGTCTTTATAACAAAGGCGACAGACTCAGGTTGTTTGATATAAGCCTGACAACAACCGCAGGAAACAGGAGGAGGACTTCTCCATCTGTCTCATTATTAGTGCTTTATACAGGATGAGAGCTCTTTAAGGACCAACTGCAGCACAGCATGTTGAGTCTGCGTCCTCACCGCAGTACGCGGGCCAGATATTTGCTCAACCGTCTGCTCGGTGTTTCCTGAACCGTTTAAGTACGTTTGGCTTCACAGCGACAAACAGACGGAGCTTCGGCAGAAACCTGAACTAACTAACGGACCAAAGAGCGCGTTAAACGCGACCTCACTAACGTCACGGAACTTAGCCGAAGGGTCGCTAAACGTGACTTTGAAGCTTTGTCGTTATGCTAACATTTGTTCCGCGGCATATTTGAAGTGAGATCAAAGCGCAGCGCTACGGTGAACATTTGAGGACATCGTCAGGTCTCAGACTCAGATGGAGGCTGCCATCGTGCAGATTTGGAGTAGTGACTTGAGGTGGAGCGACTGTGTAACGCTCCCTAACACTTTAAATAACACATTCAAAATAAATTGGTTAAAGATCTAATTACTCATCCTACTTCCATTTGGAATAATACCTGTGTTCATGTTTTCTCAGTTAGGTGATTTTTTCCTTACCTGTAATTTTGATATTGATAAAATCCCTGAAAGTCTCTGCTTTTCATCGTCAAGCGTTTTTAGCATGGACTCTTGTTTACAAGCATAACTTTAGTCCACACAGTTATTATATCTGGAATAACAACGATGTCCTATTTAAAAGAACATCTCTCTTCTTAGATCGTTGGTTTGGGAATAACATTGTTTTAGTCGACCAATGATTTGATTCAAATGGTACGCTTTGCTCCTGTGAAGAATTTTGTTTACATTTCAGTTTAGCTATAAATCGTGATGATTATACAAAAGTGTTTGGATCAATACCATCAGGGGTTTGTATGCTGTTTAAGAATCAGCCTAATATCCCTTCATACCAAAGGCCGTTGGCATCTCCAATACAAACTTTCGTTGGTAAGATTTGCTTTTCTAAGCAATCTAAAAACAACAATAAATCGATCAGAGCTTTATTTCAGAGTAGCATAACCACGCTACCATATGTCATTTTTTTCTGGAACCGGCTGTCTGATGGTTTTATGTGGAACAAAGTTTGGAGACTCACTAATCAGTTTTTAATTACCAACAAAATTAAAGATGTTTCTTATAAATTAATACACAGAATTTACCATCTAAAGATGATCTTCAAAGCAAATTCAAATTAGACATTGATACAAGTTGTAGCTTTTGTAAAACTTCCAAGGAATCTACTACACATCTTTTTTGGTTTTGTAACCTTGTACAAGATTTTTGAGTTTATGTGTTTTTATTTCAGAAAATATATTTAAAGGATTTGTACTGTTTTGGAAATATGTTTTGTTTGGTCTGCACAAAAACCAAAAACAATTCAACTTTGATAACAGATATATGATTAACTTGTTAATTTTCATATTCATAAGACCAAATGTTTAGGAAGACATCCCTCTTTTTATGTATTCTCCTTTGAACTTGTACAGTATCTTAACTCAATTAAGAACTCCACTAACCCAAAAGCTATAAAAACTATTGGTGTTTGTGAAAAAAATCAAGATCTTTCAATCACTTTATTCTTTGGCTTGATCAGTTACTTTCCCCCTCGCATATTTATATTGTTGTTTCTGAATACTGTTCTTGTATTTGTTTATCTATGCATACAATTCTTTTGTAAGTACAACACCTTTATTGTGGTACTGTTTAATTCCGTTTTGTATTGTACTGATGTTTAAATAAAGGTTTGAAAAAAAAAGACTGCGTAACGCTCCCGCCCACACGCCCCCTACACTTTTTACGTAGCCCGGCTGCTCGAGTTTTTTTGCTGGTTTACCGCGACTGACGACTCGTTTAATTAAGGTAAATACAACCACGTCACTGTTATAAAAAGACACACAGCTCATCATCTTATAGTTCTAAAATCACTCTGTTGTTAATTCGTTTGCTAGATTAGCCGCTAGCATACGCACTGCGTTGGAGGCTTGTTGCTAGCTAGTTAGCGATGCTACACACCTGCTACTCTAATAGTCTGTGTTATTGAAGGATTCAGCACTTCTTATGTTTTTTTATCCATTTTTAGACAGCGATGAGATCAGCTGCACACTCCACAGAGGCCCAGAGTTACTGTTAATATCAAAAATATAATGCTGTCCTTTGAGATTTTAACATAAGACTGTGAGTGTAATGGATCTAAAACTGTTTAAATCTCTACAGCCTGGTAACATGGAGACTTTAAAAACAGCAGCAGGTTTCAGTAGTGTAGTCTAATTTGTTCTTTTCATTTAATAATAGAGTCCATATTATATCAACAGCTACATTCACCCTGGAGAGAAACTAGTGAGGGAGACCATCAGGACCAAGCTGGGTTTCTGGGTCCAGAGGTTTGGAGAAACTTCTTCCCTTTCTTTCATCACAGCTGTCCTGTGCCAGATGTTCTGTTGACCGGCTGTAAGAGGCATCATTTAAGAAACAGCAGGAAGACTGAAGCTCATGGCATTGATCAAGCAGGACTCATGATCTTCACCAGCAGCTCCCTCACAGGGAAATCTTCAGCACTCCTCCGTAGGCCCGCCCCAGGAGATGGATAAACCCAGCATTTCATCAACACTGTGATGAGACCTTTGCTTTGTGTAATGTTATAAATACTCAGATACTCCCCAGAGGCTCCAGACTTTTATATAAAGATATTATATTCAGTCCTGTAGAAAGTTATATATTTAAAAATATGTGATCCTCTCTGGTTACTCTGGTATGAATAACTCTGAATCACTTTATGGTAAATAACACACTATGTGTAAAAAACTGTGAAAGAATTCCAGATGACAAGTTTGTAGTTCAACATACAAGTGACGACCTTTGACCTTCATCAGGTTTTATTTAATTGTGTCAGAGAAAATCTCATATGCTCTTCTTGCAGCTGAGTACATCAAGTGTTTAAAACAGAAGGTCTGAGATACAAACTGAGGTCCTGTTAATGCTGATATATAGTGACACAGTTACATGAGTGATTAATCCTTTTGTTCTTTTGTCTTTAACTTTATCAATAAAGCTGCAGCCTTCACTACAGCACATGTGGTACATTTTGCAGTTAACATGTGAACATGTTGGATGATCTGTCTGCTGTCACTGGGTGGTGCTGAGGTCTGAATCTGAGGGCAGCTCCTGTAATCACAAAGACAACAGAACCATCAAACTCACATATAAATTTTATCCCTCAATATTGAAATAAAGCTGATTCTTCTGTCCTCACACACTCAGGATCTGAAGTTCTTCTCTTACATTTTTTCAGTATTACAGTACACTACAGTACTTTAATCCATAGTTCCTGATTAATGAGGAGTTACTGAAGTACAAGCTTTTTAAAAAATGTTACTGTCTTTACAGATGTGGCAAGAGACTGAAAACATGCTGTTGTTTGCACATCTTTAATATTCAGCTCTGCACAGGAGCTGCAGCAGGGTGCAGCCTGTTGCTTTTACAGTATAATACTTGTAATAAAAGTACAGTAACAGTAATTAGTGACTGAGCAGCCCGGAGCGTTTCTCTTGATTTCTTTAGTAAATGCATTCACCTGCACAGATTAGCTAAACGAACCCTGACATCTTAGCTAGCTAGGTCTCAGGAGCTAGCTAAGGACGGTAGTTACGGATTAGCTTACAAACACGTTTAACTTACCGAAACAGTGCAGCGGGGCCTCGGGTCCTTCTGTCGGGTAGTCCAGTTTACTGAAGAACACCTCAGGCTGTCAGGTTAAAACACTCGGTCGTGTTTTCGTAGCGTAAACGCTGGGCCTCCTCTCAGAGCCTACGCTCTATCTGCTATTCCCGAACAGAGATACGCAAGTTTCTCCGTGACTGCAGCTGTCACTACAGTCATTGGTGGGACATGACAACAGCGCCACCTGCAGGAAGATTTTCTCTCTGTCTGATAGCTCGTGTTCTGAGACCTGACGATGTCCTGAAATGTACACCGTACTGCGCTTACGTTGAAGACTTTATGTCTGCACCGCTTCACTTCCGCCATTTTTCTTCAACCTTTGACTCGCAATGAATCCTGGGATATGGAGGGTCACGAACGGTTTACCCGAGGCGTCATTCAAATCTGCGGCTGCGCAGCTGTGAGCGCGTGCCAGGGACTTCTATCGCCGCGTCTGCGCGTGCGTTCTCTGTGACTCACGTTCTTTTGCTTTGATCTGTCAGCCACGTCACAGGCAGGGAAACCCTTAAGTAGGGGCTCTCACACAGAAACGTCACAGCTCATCTGTTTGCAAATGTTCAACAGTCGGCGTTCTCTAAAGCAAGAAAACTCGCACACTATTCACTTCAATCTAGAAAATCACAGTTGCGACACAACAATGGCTCCACCCAGCAAAGACGAAACTTCATTCGTGGTCACACCAGAACAGATTATGCCACCAATCAACCGGTGCTTTGAAAGGCTCTCTGAAGTTCAGTGGAGCGAGATAGAAAATGGCACGTGCGACTCGGGCGTCCAAGCGGTGCTCGCTGATATGATTTCTGAAATCATTCAGATCGCCTCTGTCAGAATCCTTGAAATAAACCTTCCTGTTATTCAGGATCACATGACGAAGGAAGATCCGGAGCCTTTAGGTGCGGGGAAAATAAGCCCGTCCCTCGGAGACTCGATCTCAGCCGCCATCGCCAGCGCTCTTAACGTCCCGGAACAGCGACATGAGAGCGCTGACGAGCTGACACGGATGGTTGAGGAAGAGATCTCCGAAAAGGTCAGCTCAACAATTGCCCTGATCGCAGAAAGCCCTGATTTGCCGCAAGACCCCGCCGTTTATGTTAGCGGCAAATTGAGTAATATTAAAAAGCTGCGCCGCATGGTTTGCCACGCTGCCTCGTGCCTTAAAAGGCACGCACGTAAGCTGCGCTGCCGGTGCGTGTCAAGGGGGTCTGATTCCGGTTCAGAAAGCACAGATTCAAAGGTGTCAGTGCAATCAGCAATCACAGAGATTTCTGTGATTCTGTCATCAAGGAGCTCAGATGGAGAGATGACAGAAGGAGATAAAGGTTCAGATGATGAGGAGAAAGAAATTGAGCTCCCAGACCAATCAGCTCTAACAGAACAAGGCCAAATCAAACCCACTGCAGAGAGCCACAGTATCCGAGCTGCAACCCCAGTAGAACAGGTTGCAGCTGACATTGTAAATGAGATACTTGGAAACCTGGATTCAAGCAGTGAAGAGCTCTGTGACAGCTGTAGCTTACCCAAACCTGCCTTTAATGCAGGATTCATTATCAACAAGGTGAGAGACTTCTTTTCCAAATGTGTGCCGTCCACCTCTCACTCCGGCCTCAAAGCACGCAAACATCGCTTTTCCATGTTTGCGAAAAAACAATTTGAAAAGATGAAAAACGAGCTGAGACAAGAAATAAAGACAAACAGGAAATATTTTGTTTGTCTAAAAAACGTTTGCAAGCAGCCCAAGAGTGACACGGTGCCCTCCGATGAAAGCATAGCTGTCAGCCTCTCAGGGTCAGAGCCTCATAGTCCTCGTCCCCAGAGCGCAAATCAAGCCCCTTCCCAAAATATGCTTCTACGGTACATTCGTTTTTCTCCACTCGACTTTGGCGCCATTAGATCCCACGTTAATCGGTTGTTTGACAAACTAACTAAGAAAGAAGAGCTCTCCATTGAAAAAACCTTGGAAAACTTTAGAAATAGTGGGGCAACCAGAGCCTTTACTGTGGACTTAACGGCAAAAGTGTTTGATCTACTGATGACGGATCGAATGTATGAAATCCCCGAACCTCTAATGGGTAGATCCCTCTCAGACACCGTCATCTCCAGGACTCCACGACAAACACAAGGCTCAAAGCGTCCCTATTCTGCTGAAGTCCTCTATGTCCTCGTAGAAGACGCAGTAGAAAGGTTTCTACAGAAGCTTTTACTCTGCCTGGACAACGAAGACAAAGATCAAGTGATTCAAATGGAAAAGGTGTCTGAGGCTGTGAATGACATCCGAAACTTTATTAAAAGAACACAGACCCCAAAGCAGGAAACAGATTCAGCGAGCAGTGGTGAGGAATCTGTACCATCACCTCCAACGTCAAAATCTGGGAGCATTTCTCCAGAAAAATGCTCTTTGGAATCTGATATGTCCCCTCCAAGACCAAAACCTGGGAGCATTTCTCCAGAAAAATGCTCTCTGGAATCTGATCTCACTCTCGTTTGGCTCTCAGCGGAGGCGGTCGCACTTTCCTCCTCTCCTCCTTACCCTTATCTTCCCTGCTTAGCCTCTCTGTCCTTGTCTGTCTCATGTGCATTACTTTTTTCCCTGGAACAGTCTCTCACTGTCGTTCTCTAAAACCTAAAAGAGAATTATGGATTTGATCAACTGGTCTCTGAATGCTATTGACACCCTCTTCTCAACGAGAAGTCTGGGCTCGGGAGAGCCCGAGTGCCCCGGAGGGACTTTCCCTGCCGGTTACACGATGGACGGGTGGCAGAAATGGAGGCTCGTGTGCCTGGCGGGACTGTCGATCGAGGACGCTGAAGATATTTACCTATTCGGAACCATGATAACGGGGTTCTTGCTGATCGGAGCTGGCATGGCCCTGACTTATCGGAGAAATAAGAGAGCGGAACCGGCTGTTCAAACCCCCCCAAGGCTGCCCGCTGGAATTGAAGCGACGGGACGAGTCGCGACCTCTCACAACGAACGCAGCATGGTTAACACCTTGGAGACGCTTACAGCTGCTGTGAAGGCTCAAAACAACACCATTGAGCGTATGGTGGGATACATCAGAGAGGGCCCTGCTCAAAATGACAACCTTGAGCGAAAGTTGGATCACATCACAGAACGGATCACTGCAGTTGTGAGGTCTCAGAATCAAAAGAATGATAACACCACGGATCAGAAGTTTGATACCATCATGGGGAGGCTCGCGGCTCTCCAACGGGAGATAGAGAGACCAGCGTCAGAGTGTTAAAGATCAGCTTTGAAAAATCTCAATAAATCAACAAATTCGGGATCAAAATGCAGACACCACCACGGCGCCAGCTGCACAGGCCCAAGGCTGAAGCCGGACAAACACTCCCTGATAACGACTGTGATTTGACTATTCTCCCCATCCCATGCAAGGCCACCTGGATTGGCTGGAGGACTGTTTACTAGCCTGATAGGGCGAAGGACACTGTCTCAGCTGAACTATGGACACGCATACACACACACTTACACTGATAAGCACTCACTCATCTCCCCTTCCCTTTCCAACGCCTTCGATGCTTGTTACCTCCTGGGAACACGAGGCGGGTCTGGGCCCGCGCTGGCGAGTCGGCGCAGTGGCAGGATGTCTGCTGTGTTGCCTGGGATTACTCCTCATCCCCCTACTCCCACCCTGTGGCTTGTTATGTCTTCATAATGTTGTGCTGTGAACATTCATGTGCTTTTTTTGTGCAGAGGAGTTTTTTTGTTTCCTGTTCTCGTGCTGTCCTACCATGGAAGCACAGCATGAGTAGGGGTCTCTTTTTTTCCTCTTGTACCTTCCCATTGTGTGTACATTTCAGTGTTTTTTCCGTAACTGCCGATCTCCGACTTGTAACCCCCATGTAATGTCTGTGTTATGTGTGTAAGGTCGGGGGGGGGGGGTGTCTCATTTCACTGCGGGGCAACCTGTATGTGACAAATAAAATCTGAATCTGAATCTGAATCTGAATCTGATATGTCCCCTCCAAGGCCAAAACCTGGGAGCATTTCTCCAGAAAAATGCTCTTTGGCATCACAAATTTCACCTGCAACGCCAAAATCTGGCATTGCACCTACAGAGCATCCAGAAAAATGCTCTGCAGGTGTTTCAGGCTCTCTCATGGTTTCCTCTAAAATGTCAGAGAATGGTTCTGTGTCTTCCGAGGTTGAGAAAACGTCCGATGACCTCGCCTTCTTCCTCTTCACGAGCGTTCTTATAAAATCTAAATCTAAGACCAAACATTCTGTGTCTCTGTCAGCAGAACTAGACATGGCCATCAACCGTCTGAGAGACCTGATCAAGCCTGAACTCAGCAGCACAGAGTCCACCACGAGTCTCATCAATGACCAGAAACAGTTCATGAAGAAAATAGCCAAATCCCTCATCAGGGAGTTTGGCTCCCCAGAACGTGTCTTACATGCTGCGATGGAAAGTAATTCATCTTTTGATGAGGCTGTGATAAGGCATCTAAAAATCAGCCTGGGAGTCATCCCCAGTCCTCCAAAGAAATCCAAAATTTCCAGGTTCTTTTCAGCGGTGGGAAAAGCTCTGCGAAAGCCCTTTAGGTGGTGCATTAAAGCCAACGATGATTAAAATCACCATCCTGGCTTTCCCCCACTGCCCTGCTTCTTTTAACATCTTGAGGCAGAATTTTAGCACCAAATCAAAATTTAAACCATAACACGTCCCGGGGCTAGCGATGTCTCCGGTCGGGCGACCAAAATCTATCTCAGCCCCGCCCGTCGGGCTATATGATAGCTCATCGGGCTATATGATAGCTCATCGGGCTATATGATAGCTCGTCGCGCTATATGATAGCTCGTCGGGCTATATGATAGCTCATCGGGCTATATGATAGCTCGTCGGGCTACATGATAGCTCGTCGGGCTACATGATAGCTCATCGGGCTATATGATAGCTCATCGGGCTATATGATAGCTCATCGGTCTATATGATAGCTCATCGGGCTATATGATAGCTCGTCGGGCTATATGATAGCTCATCGGGCTATATGATAGCTCGTCGGGCTACATGATAGCTCATCGGGCTACATGATAGCTCATCGGGCTACATGATAGCTCATCGGGCTATATGATAGCTCATCGGGCAGGGCTGAGATAGATTTTGGTCGCCCGACCGGAGACATCACTAGCCCCGGGACGTCGGGTTAGCGATTTTGCGAGCCCTGATTTTTAAATTGGCCCTCAAATCCAAATTCTAACAACTGTAGTTCACGCCATCTCGTCTCCTTTTTGATTTCCATCCCCCCAACCGGTCGCAGCGGATGGCCGTCCCTTCTGAGCCCGGTTCCGTTGGAAGTTTCTTCCTGTTAAAGGGAGTTTTTCTTCCCCACAGTCGCCTCGTGCTTGCTCAGAGGGGAATCATTTGATTGTTGGGGTTCTCTGTAGTACTGTAGGGTTTTGACCTTACAGTACAAACAGGGAGGAGACTTTGTGATTTGGCGCTTTTAAAATATCTAATTCGGCATGAAATAAAAAAAGAAATCTAAATGAAAATACATTCCAACTTTGTTTGTGTTTTTCTTCTGTTGTCAAATATGTAGAAAGTGTTGCACGTGTGATTTCAGTCATTTTGCATCAACATGTAGCCAACATGTGTCTGTTTGTGATCATGTTGCATCTGTTTTTGTCTGATTTGTGTGTTTTGCCATTTTTAGTGATACTCATGAATTTTGAAAATGCTTCGTGGAGAAAAGGAGAGAGAGAAACATTAAACATAAATAAGTCAAATCAATTAATTATATACAAAGAGCAGTTTACGGCAGGATTGTTTGACCACTAGGGGGCGATAACAGACTACAGAAAGAGGTTGAACCTAATGCAGGTTCTTTCATTGACTGCACTGTTTGAATTCATTTTTAAAGGAAATAATCAGAGTTAGTGCCTCTGAACTTACACTTCTGTGTATAAAACCTGGCCATAATAATAATCAGCTCAATTATATATACTTTATCAGACTTCTTTTTTAGATGTGTACAGTTTTGCATCTTAAGGGGTCTAACATGAGGGGAGAGGAGGTGAGGAAAGGAAACTCACCTGTCCTGAAGCTTAGCAATAAGTAAAAAACAAGCCTATAGACACAAGCTGCAGCGGGTGATAAACATGTGGCTTCTTCTGCTTCATGAAGCTGAAGTTGTTGCCATGACATCGAGAACAGAACATCCCAGCGTCTAACATCAGCGTGCAGGAAATAAACGCTTAAACCACAGAAACAGCAAACAAACACAATCTAAAAATGTCTGGATTCTGTTATTGCGTCAGTTCACAGAGCACAGCTCACAGCTATAGAAACATTTGCATATATAGTTACGAGTCTTAATACTTCAATGATAAACACCATGAAAAACACACTTCCTGCATCGTCCTGTTCATTCAGACTGAAAGTCCCAAAAACTCAGCTGATGGTTTTTTCTTTTCATCCACCTGCTGCACAAATAACTGAAGAACCTTTATAACACAAGTAATAACACGTTACACTCAACACTGCAGGCATTCGCTGCATTTTATTAACCTTTGTGTTGTATTTCTATAAACATGGTTCACGAGCACAGGAGGAGCTCTGCTGGCTTCACTGATCTGAGTCCAGCTCACATGATTCACCAGTGCAGGTGTGTCTCACTCTTTACTCTCTCTGTCCTTTTGTCTAACAAACACTAACATTTAGAAAATACATTTCACACATTTTTTGCAGAATTTTCTTCTCAGAACTGGAAATTGAATTTTTCTTTTCTGGATATTTACTGGACGTCTCCCCTCACGTCTAAGCTCATCTCCTTTCTAAGAAGTGTGATCAGTGGAAACATAATCGTGATTTTAAGAAGAAAGAAAGAACATTTGATTTCACAGATTTGTGCTTCACATTAAGCCGAGCTCTTTGCACAGATACAGATCGTTGGCATAAAAGACGGCGATCATTTTTGAACTTGCTTCAGCTCCTTTCTTTCGCACCGTGTCGATCAGGTCTCGAGCTTTCTCGCCTCTCGGTTTGGCTCTGGCCGCTTCGCCCTCAGCATCAGTTAGCACGGTGACGCGCTGCAGCTCGTCCAGCAGCTTGTTCAGAACAGGATCCGACACTTTATCGACGAAGTTTACGCGAGCGAGTCGCAGCTTCTCTGCTGAGGCGCTGTTCCCCATCTGAAGAGGACTTCCACCTGGAGAATCAGCCGAGGATGAAGCTGAAAAAGTACGTTTAGAGTCAGAAACACAGTGAGCACATTTCAGAGCAACATTTCTACAGATCAGTGAATCGAACCAGGACAGCAGCTTGGATCTCTGTCAGGTTTCAGTTTGTGCTGAGTTAAGGCTCACCGGGCAGATGAAGGTCGTGCTCCCACACTCGTGTCTCCTCGGGATCTCGCACCATCAGCATCACTTCCTCTGCGTTCGTTGTCAGGATGATCTCAAAGGTCGGGTGGTAATTTGGTCCGTAATTTTCAAAAAACTCTGCACGCTGAAGCGAAATGGAAACGCACAATTGAAAACAGCTTTGTGGACAAAGCGTCTGCTGACACTCAGCGACTGATACTCACTGCAGGCTGTATTTTAAAGTCGTGCGGGGCGCTGCTCAGACTGTACTTTTGACCTTTGTGGAAATAACAGAAGGACGGCGCTTCGATGTACTCTGAAGCAGTGTGCTGCACTTTCACCTTCAGAGACATCACAACATTTTCTTAGTGCATGAATCGTTTCAGAAAAGCAAACAGATGCAGAACAATCAGAGGATTTATTCATGCAGAAGCCATTTAATGATTTCATGATAAAGTCATACGTCGTGCAGAGGGACGTTTCCTGGGAGCAGCATCACACTGAGGATGGGGCGTGGCCTGTTTCTCAGGAAGAGCAGGACTTGGCCACGAATGGGTTTCGTCATGTAATTGAAAAACCGCTTAACGAGATCCCAGACGAGGCCAAAGGCGGAGAGGTGAGGGACGTCCACGACCACGTGAGTCTCAGTGATCTCCAGAGGCTGTATGATGCTCATGCCATCATCCGTGATGTGGACCACAGAGATGCTGTCAGAGACCAGTGCTGGGAAAACACACAGCTTCGTTCACTGCAACAGCCTCCAGAAACTTTCCATGGAAAGCAAATCAAAGCATTTTCTGCAGGTTTGATTCTCCTTCAGGTGTTTCAGTGGCGTCCTTACCCGGCTCAGGTTCACAGTGTGGGAGGTGCAGCTGACGTATAGAGTCCTGAGGACACTCGATGCCGAACAGCGGGCCTCCGGCCACTTTGTGCGCTGGTTGGAGAACCAGAGGATCCCAGATCAGAGTCTTGTAGGTGACCTCACTCTCACGAGTCACATCAAAGACCAGACCAGTCGAAGAACACTGGAACAACCCTGGACCGGGAAACAGGAACCTGAACGACACAACGGTTCAACATGGAGCTCATTTATGTAGCTGTTAAATTCAGTCTAATTTAATTTATAGACTGCAAGACTGTCATCACAATAGAATTAAATCCAAGGCTTTATGTTATTATATTAGTGAGAGAATCCTAAAAGAGGAAGAAACATCTATGGCAACATCCTCCTTCAACGTTTCCATCAGATGACAGTTAGATGATCACATTCTTCTCTTTTAATTAAAACTGCAACTTTACTTACTCGTGTGTAGGAGTTGATGGTCTGCCACTGCCTCTATTCACCATGACTTTGGTATTTTAACCAGTTAAGGTATAACTAACCAAGGCATCGTTAAAGTCTAAAGCAACATTTTAACAAATGTGTGTGTTGGGAAGTTGCAAAAATATAACATATAAAACACTCAAACTGACATTGAACCTTGTAAACAGCCGTATATTAATTGGTTTCCAGTACTCCATCAATTGGTGACCACCATCTACTGTCATACACAATCTGACATTCAGACTCAACCAATCACACATTTGTTAAAAACAGTTTTTAATTGTTCCCACATTCTTCTTTGCACATGTAAAGCACTGAGCACCTCTGTGTTTGCAGAGGACATAATCTCACAGTGGGAACATCGAGGCTTGCGTGTCGTACCTGTATGAAATGCCTGTTCTTTCTTTTCTCATCTCAGGTGTGAAGCTTGATCGAGCCTAAAAATCCAGAAAAGGCAAGTAAAATATTTTCTCCAGTCAAACAAACTTGTAACGTGACACCATGAGAGAACTATTAGTAGATCTACTATTATTAAATACTCACAGTTTCCATTTCCAGCTTCACCACCCTGCACAGGGTCAAAGATCCATAATAAACAGTGAATGCTGGGTAGAGAGGCTCGCTGAAAGTGGTGTGGAAGGTATGAATGAGAGTTTTTGTGTCGTCAGACACCAAGTAGAAGGACAGAGTGCCGGCTGGCCAGTCCAGAAACAGTCCCAGTCTACTGGTCAGGAAGGCTTGGACGTCGATGTGTGGGACCGGTATAAAAGTTTCCCTCAACCCGCATTGGAAGGAGTAACTGTTTGGAGAGGTGATATTGAAACACCAGCTCTTGTCAGTCCTGTCAATTTCTGTGTCCCAGTGTCCCTTCCTCGGCAGGCTCTTATATGCAACACCAATCAACGCAAATCCTTCCCAGTCCACCTCCCAGTAGCAGCGCCCAGTCAGAGCCTCTCGACACAGCACCTGACTCGTTTGGTCAAATCTCTCTGGATGATCAGGATACGACTGCTTTTCCTGAGTGCCGCTTACTTTCCTGTCACATTCAGACAGGACGAGGTTTTCATTCACCGTGTTGGGGTCGAATGTGAGATCACAGGCATCTATGAAAGAGATGCAGTGAGTTAAGCTTCAGCTCAGTCGATGTTATAGAGAAACTCAGTGACACTTACACTTGTTCAGAAGCTGTGGGTCGACCCAGTGCTCTTCATTGTGGTCCACACTGAGGCAGAAGAGCAGAAAGGTCTCAGCTTTGGAGCAAATAAAGAGACGTGAAGCATTTAAAGCACGAATGTGTGATGTGAATGTAAACAGAAAATCTTTGGGACATGATCACATGTTTTAAAATGTTTCACATAAAGTAAATCTCAGCCTGATCTGACATCAGGACCTGCTACAATCTCCTCGCTCCTTACTACAGCCCAGGTTAACTGAGTGTAACTTCATTAGCTTCATAGCTGCAGAGGTAACAGCGACTGAAGTCAGGTCACATTGGACTGTTGTTCAACATGTTCACCTTAGTTTTGAACTTATCAGAGAAGCACTGAGACAAGCTGCTGGACCAAAGAGGACCCCCGTGTGGTTTGGATGTTGGGGTCAAACTAGTCTCGAGTCCCTGACACAGAAATCAGTCCACAGACTGTTGAACACAACCAAGACAGTCGATGAAGGTCTGCAATCAGCTGGTTAAGCAGTTCTAGCTACAGCAACATTTTCTGGATAACTTCCCACATATTAGAAAAAACGTAGTTTAGGGGGCTATATATAACCTTTAGGGATGCACCGATACCGATACTGGTATCGGGTATCGGGGCCGATACTGTAAAATGTGTGTGTACTCATACTCGGAAAAGTTAACCGATACCATGAACCGATACCAACTTATTTCATTAATCAGAGGGTGGCTTGTCATTTCTGTTGTAGTTTTTTAGATTGGCCACTAGGGGGCCAATTATTATTTTATTTATTATTTATTTAATAATAATTATTTTGTTTGTTTGTTTACAATATCGACACTCTGCAATAATTTAAAAGTTTATTTTATTCGCAAACCTAATTTGTATTTATTTTATTCCAAACAGAAGTGTTTATTCATTATTCTGAAAGCTCGAGACAGTGCCAATAGTTCAGTGATATTTTGTTAAATTACAATGTGGAGACTCTGCAATAATTTAACAGAAGTGCTTATTTTTCACTTGAAATTTTTTTGTGGTCATTTTTATTAAGATTTTATTTTTTTATCGGCAGAGAATATAATAAAACCTGTCTTCCAATTAATTGTATTTGTGTGTGTGTGTGTGTGTGTGTGGTAGAAGTATCGTTTTGTTGTACTCTGTATCGGCAAGTACTCAGATCCAAGTATCGGTATCGTATCGGTTTGAAAAAATTGGTATCGTTCCATCCCTAATAACCTTTATATACTACACAGTGTACCGACTTGAGCGTTTCCAGTCTACATTCTGGGTCTTCCAGTCGCTCCAACAGCAGTTTCTCTCCTGACACTCCAGGATGGTTGTAGCTCAGGTCCAGCTCTCTCAGGTGGGAGGGGTTGGACTTCAGAGCTGAGGCCAGAGAGACACAACCTTCCTGTGTGATCCCACAACATGACAGCCTGGAGAGAAAATAGCTCTTACTAAAGCAAAAGCCTTTGCTACTCTTAACTGTTACCACACATGTTGCAGAGTATTTGGACTCCATGGAGCTCGAGCTGCCATCAGTACCTCAGTGTTTCCAGGCTACAGTTTAAACTCCCAAGTCCAACAGACAGCAGCTGCACACCTAAATCCTTCAGGTCGTTGCGGCTGAGGTCAAGCTCTCTCAGCTGGGAGTTAGAGCTGAGAACGGAGGCAAACACCTGCCAGCAGTTATTTTTCAGGAAACAACCAGGCATGCTGCAAACAAAGCAAAACATCTGAACATCATAACCTGCAGAGAGAAAATGAAAGATGATCCTTGCACTAGCTGCAGGTACCTGAACCGCTCCAGTTTACAGACTGGACCAATCAAAGCAGAAGGAATCACAGTCAGCAGGTGTGACTCATCGCTTAAATCTCCACGGTTTCCAATGGTCTTCACGTCATTTGTACAATATTCACTGTCATCCTCTGAATAACTGCATAAGCAGTTAATCAAATGAAGTGCCGTCAGAGGTGACAGCTCTGATCGAAGGACAGAAACCAGTCTGTGACAGTCGCTACAGTCTAGAGAAAACCCAGATAACCTGTGCGAAACACACACCAGTTAGAAATAATGTAGAGACGACTGTTTAGATGTACTGAGGTCATTTACCATAGTTTAGTCGTCGTATGATACATGACTGTAGTTACATAAAGATTTCAGATTTTGAAAGAATTTCACTAAAGAAGTTTTAACCTGCAGAAACAGTTTTTAAACTGACCTCAGTGTCTCCAGTTTACAGTCAGGACCTTCCAGTCCAGCAAAGAGATCAGAAGGAAAACCATCACTGACGTCAGAAAAACACACCAGGCTGAGCTCTGTTAAATAAGAGTCCGCTGACTGAAGAACGGACAGGAGCACGTCGAGGCAGTCTTTGCTTAACTGATCGTTATTGAGTCTGAAGAATCGGAAGAAAAGAAAAAATATTTATTCATCAAATCCCAGATAATCATAGAAAGTGCTACAATGTGGTTTTATGTGTATCACACCTGATGTATTTCTACTTTAAATCTAACAGAGCTTCCATCAGGATCATTTCTGTTTCACTCTTTGTTGTGTCACAAGTTTGCTTGAAAATTCCACAAATATTTGAAAACATTTTTCCGATGAGAACCATGGTCCTCAGATTTGGAGGTGCTGATCCTCATTCCCGCTGCTTCACACTCGGCTGCGAACCGTTCCAGTGCGAGCTGGAGGCCATCACCCGATGAAGCCAACAGAACCACATCATCCGCAAAAAGCAGAGATGAGATTCTGAGGCCACCGAAGTGAAAGCCCTCCACCACTTGGCTGTGCCTAGAAATCCTGTCGGTGACAAAGGGCAGCCCTGGCGGAGCCCATCACCCACCGGGAACGAGTCCGACTTATTGCCGGCAATGCGAACCAAGCTCTTGCAACGGTTGTATAGGGATCGAATGGCCCGTAGCAATGGGCCAGAAAAGGGTGGAGTGCCCACTCCGGGTCGGGGATGAGTTGCTGCCCCAAGTGGAGGAGTTCAAGTATCTCGGGGTCTTGTTCGCGAGTGATGGGAGAAGGGAGCCGGAGATCGACAGACGGATTGGGGCTGCAGCTGCAGTGATGTGGATGCTGCACCGGTCCGTCGTGGTGAAGAGGGAGCTGAGTGTAAAAGCGAAGCTCTCAATTTACCGGTCGATCTATGTCCCTACCCTCACCTATGGCCACGAGCTGTGGGTAGTGACCGAAAGAACGAGATCGCGGATACAAGCGGCGGAAATGAGCTTCCTCCGAAGGGTGGCTGGCCTCTCCCTTAGAGATAGGGTGAGAAGTTCGGCCATCCGGGAGGGGCTCAGAGTAGAGCCGCTGCTGCTCCACATTGAAAGGAGCCAGCTGAGGTGGTTCGGGCATCTGACAAGGATGCCTCCTGGGCGCCTCCTGGGTGAGGTGTTCCAGGCATGTCCCACCGGGAGGAGGCCCCGGGGCAGACCCAGGACACGCTGGAGAGATTATATCTCTCGGCTGGCCTGGGAACGCCTTGGTGTTCCCCCGGATAAGCTGGAGGAGGTGGCTGGGGAGAGGGAGGTCTGGGCCTCTCTGCTTAGGCTGCTGCCCCCGCGACCCGGCCTCGGATAAAGCGGATGAAGATGGATGGATGGATTTTTCCGATGTTTTTGTTTCCTTTATTTTTTGACACAGTCCTTGACTGTTTAATATTTACATAAAATTTTGATGGACTACAAATCAAACCGAGTTGGATGGTTCAAATCTTTGTACATTACATTAACTGTGAGATTTAATCAATAAAACGTTGAAGCAACACTGAGCAATAATGTGTTTCTGGAAGTTTGGAAATTTGTCAGAGAGAGTTGTTGCAAAACCAGCGAGATTGCATTTGACACAAAGCTAATGTGATCTCTTAGTTTTGGCTGTTTGATGGAAATAAATTCAAACATCCATCGTCTCTCTTCCACTTCTAGTTTACAGGGTCGCTGGAGCCAATCCCAGCTGTCTTAGGGCGAGAGGCGGGATGGATCCTGGACAGGTCGCCAGTCTGCCACAGGGCTACCACACAGAGACAGACAACCAGTCACACCAATTTGGATTTTCCCCATTAGTCCCACTAACTGCATGTCTTCAGACTGTGGGAGGAAGCCGGGGTACCCACAGAGAACCCACGCAAACACACGGAGAACCCACGCAAACACACGGAGAACCCACGCAAACACACGGAGAACATGCAAACTCCACACAGAAAGACCCCTGATGGTGGAACTGAACTCAGGACAGTTTAAACATATTTAATATTTTATTTTAAATATCATTTGTACTACTTACGCAGCCTTCTTGCAGTTCTTCATTTGCTGGACAAGTTTCTCAGTCCCAGTAAACAGTGTATAAGAATTTGTCAGATCAAGTTCCTCGAGCACTTCCCCTGATATCTGCATCATGGTCGACAGTACTGCACAGTCGATGGTCGAGAGTACCGCTCCTGAATCCAGATACATTCTGATGTCATCCTGAATTCTCTCTTCCTTCAGCTCAAACTTGCAGAGGAAAAGGTTCATGTACCTCTCTGGTGGGATGTCTTTGACATGGAAATTCTTCAGGTATCCCTTCATCTCTTCGGTGGTGTCCGAGCTGCTCTTTACCTGTGGCAGTAAACTCTGCAGCACTGTTTGATTGGACTCCAGAGAAAATCCAAGGAAGAAACACAGAAACAGATCTAACTGACCTTTCTCACTTTGCAAGGCTTTATCCACAACCTTTTTCTGCAAATCCAGAAAGCTCAGATCTGTCGGGTCGACACCCAGGAAAGACTTCAAAGTACTGAAGTTGTCCGTCAGGATGCAGTGGTGCATGTAGAGAGCTGCAAGAAACTCCTGAAAGCTCAAATGCACAAAGCTGAACATCTTTTTCTTGTACAGGCCTCGTTCTTCCTTAAGAATCTCTGAGCAAAATCCACAAAACACTGACGCTTCATCAACATCGATGCCACTTTCTGTGAGGTCGTCTTCATAGAATATGATGTTTCCTTTCTGCAGCTGTTCAAATGCCAACTTGGACAGGTTTAAAAGCATGGCAGAGTTCTGGGCTTGAGACTTCTTCTGTTTGGACCTCTTCTTGGAGCTTTTCCCTGCATATTTCTGTCTTGTTCTTTGTGTTTGAATCAGTAAGTAATAAATGTACAGTTCTGTCATCGTTGTGATGCCGCGGCTCCTCTCATCACTCCATCCTTTCCTAAACACCTCAGCGATGATCCAGCAAAACACTGGGATATGGCCCATGAAATAGAAGCTGATCATTCCTCTAAGACGAGACAGGATTTCTTCTGCCTGATTAGCGGTGCTGAATCTCTTCCTAAAGTATGACTCTTTCTGTTGCTCAGTGAAACCTTGGACTTCTGTCATCCGGTCAATGTATTTAGAAGGTATCTGACTGGCAGCTGCAGGTCTGGATGTTACCCAGAGCAGAGCGCGAGGCAGCAGGTTGCCTTGGATGAGGTTGGTCAGCAGCACATCGACTGTTGATCTTTGATCTGTTTCACTTATTCTCACAGCTCCATCAAAGTCCAGTGGAAATCTGCTTTCATCCAAACCATCAAAGATGAACAGCACCTGCTTGTGAACAAGCTGCTGTGTACCTTCTAGGGGTTTTATTTCAGGGTAGAAGTGAAGGAGAAGCTGCAGCAGACTGTAGTCGGCATCTCTGAGCATGTTCAGCTCTCTAAAGGGGAGCACAAAGATGAAATCAATGTGCTGGTTAGATTTTCCTTCTGCCCAGTTTAGAGCAAAGTTTTGGACAGCAAATGTCTTTCCAATGCCAGCGATGCCTTTCGTCATCACTCTTTGGATTGTCTTGTCTCTTGCTGGTTGTTCTTGAATTCTTCCTGGTTTAAAGATGTTTAAGAAATCGATCTGTTGATAAAACACCTGTGAAAACGATGACTGCTGATGTGGGACATTAAAGTGATCTAGAATCTCATGTGGTCTGGAACCAAAATCCTGAACCCGCTGAGTGACGTAGAGTTTTGTGTAGATGCTGTCAAGTCGAGAGCGATTATCCGATGTGCCCTCATTTATCCAGGTAAACTTTTCCTGGAGACGGTCTTTAAGCTTTTGTTTAACACTCCCCACGACTTTATCCTGCTCCATGTTTGCAGCTCTGTCTCCTCCACACTTCTTTCTGCTCCTGTCTCCTCTTGTCCTTTTGTCTCTGGGATCCTAAAATGAATATAAAACCTGAAAGCAAGGAGAAAATAAAATGTACTTCCTGGAGCACCACAGTGTAATCGTATCAGTCATATTAAGAAGCCTTTACTTGTCTAAACTTGTTTTCCCTCCATAGTTCTACACTCAACACTGCATGAGTGTCTCTGACACAATCCTGAGACTCACAGCGGCGCTACGAGGAACCATTTAGGCCTTGTTCTTGTTACCATCTACACAGCAGACTTCCTGCACAGCAGTGACAGATACATCCTCAGAATATTTCAGGAGGATGTAACAGTTGGCTTAATCACTAGACATGAGGAGGAGCACAGAGGAGCAAATAAGGACTTTGGAGTGAATGCAGTCATCTCCATCATCACACTGCAACACAAAAGTGATGTTTGTGGGCAGAGATGGATAGTAAAGAGTTACAAGTAACGAGTAACATAAGGGATTACTATTGCAAAAAGTAATTAGATTACTGTTACTTTCCTATAAGCACGCTGCGTTACTAAACTGTGATTTTGATTGTGAGAGTGTCTCATGACAATAATGTACAAGTGTGCGACGCCACTGGCAGCAACAGACGTGTGCAGATCAACAAGGGATAATATGGTGAGAGAGTACGAGCATGCAGCGTTTAAAGCCTGGAAGTAATCACATTACTTTAAGTTTTAGTCCATAAAAAGTGACAAAAACATCAGTGTCCGCTCTACACTCTGCGTGGGAAGAAAACTTCTTTCTACAGCAAAAATTAAACTTCCAATCTGAGCGAGCAGCGAGCACACTGCCACGGGAATGTGACGTTCACAGAGAAACCCCCGGATCCCCCCACTGACATGACCGCTGTGGACAAACCTCCACCCGCCCCACTCGTGATAGACAGGTGAAACTCTTCAAATAATGGAAGGAATGGCTTATTTGAAGAGTTTCAGTCAGGTTTCAGAGCTCATCACAGCTTTAGTGAAGGTTACAAATGATCTTCTTATGGCCTCTGACAGTGGACTCATCTCTGGTCTGGTGGCAGCAGATGGCCCCGCCCCTCCCTGAGCCTGGTTCTGCTGGAGGTTTCTTCCTGTTAAAAGGGAGTTTTTCCTTCCCACTGTCGCCAAAGTGCTGCTCATAGGAGGTCATATGATTGTTGGGTTTTTCTCTGTATCTACTGTACAATTAGGGCTGCCACAAACGATTATTTTGATAGTCGACTAATCAGATCATCATCCATTGGACGTAAAACGTACAGCTTATTGCACCAGCAGCATCTGCTCTTATATAACTATCATTAGCTTACAGCTTTAAGTGTTTAAGGTATGTGCTAACTAAAAATAAAGACAAGATGATAGTTTATTACATTTTAATGAAATTTGCAGATTGTTTCGGTGAAGTCTAATAAACTCCTTGCTATCTAAAATATAACAGGACACCGGAGTAAATTCTGGAGCATCTCACACTTCTAATAATCAGCTGTCTGCTTGACGTTTATTCAGCTGTGTAAAAACTATAACTTTAATCTCAGCCAAACCGATTTACTCAGGAACAAATAAAATACTAAAAAAAGCCAAACAATAACATTTTTAAGTTATCTAAGTGACTTATATATCATGTTTAACCTGAGTAGCGAAAGATGGCGGTGGGTTTGAAAACGATTAGCCGGGAGTCCGGTGTTCTCACGGCTCTAGTTAGCCTAGCCCCCGGCTAGCTATCAAGCTAGTGGCTAACAGACGTCTCCGAAAACGTCAGCGCGCTTTTGAAAATATGTGGTGTCTTGATAAACTGAGCAGATATTTGAGGTTTACACAGCTACATTCTCGCCTGAAAATATGTTAAACGTTTATTTTGTGACCCAGAAAGAATAATAAGAGTAATATTAAAACTAACTAGCTGCCGCCATTGTTGGAAACTGAGCTGGGCTGCGCTATGAATTCTGGGACACAGCTTCTTCTTCTTCGGGGTTTAACGGCAGCTGGCATCCTTGTACACGCAGTGCTGCCATCTTCTGTTTCAATCCGTTATTACACTCTTAAATCCTACTACTTATTCCTGCGTCTTTTGGGATCTTACAAAGCTTCAAACGACGCGTCAACTATTAAATCAGTCATCGACGATTTTGATAGTCGACTAATTGTGGCAGCCCTATGTACAATATAAAGCACCTTGAGCCGACTGTTGTTGTGATTTGGTGCTGTGTAAATAAAACTCAACTGAATTGAAATGAAAAATAGATTTAAAAGCGACAGGACTCAGTGCTGCTGAATCTTTGATTTTATTTATTTATTGCTGTAAAGAGTGAGTGTAAACACAAAACATTTTATTTTATATGCAGGAAATTTGTTTAAATGTTCAACAATTTTTTCAAGTCAAAGACTGTTGCATGTCATTTATTTATTTGCATAAAATTAAAAGATTAAAACTAATGAAACAGTTTTAAAAAGAGGATTTCCATTTGATAAAATGTTATATGATAGATTTTGCATACAAATAGAATTGGGCTGAAAGGTCTGTTGCTTTATTACATATTCAGGTTGTGTATCATGCTTTTGAAAACTAAGTAACTAAGTAACTAATTACTTTAAAAAAAATAAGTAATCAGTAAAGTAACAGGATTTTTTGGGGAGAAGTAATCAGTAATTAGTAAGTAATTACTTTTTTCAAGTAACTTGACCAACACTGGTTGTGGGCTTCAGAGGCGCAGGAGGAACCAAAGCAACACCAACAACTATCAGGTAAAAGTGTCATAAAAAACGATCCATGGCTTCTGTTGTGACACTTGACATTTAGCTCACAGGCCTAATACAGTTTATCTGAATCATCTTAAAGACATTTCTACACGCGTTGGTCCACTTGTGGTGAATTCAATCAACTGAACGTGATTTAAAAAGCAATACGTCCGTTTATATAACGTCCCACAGCTGACAGCACGTACCACAGCAGAGAACCACAACTGACCAACAGCTGAAAGGAGAAAAGAACAAAGATCCTGTAAAGAGAACTTTTTCCGCAGCTCTCAGACCTCCGACGGGGCTGAAGGTTCGGCCACAAAGGAGCTTCAACACTAAACAAAGTGAAGCTTCCTGAGCGCGCATAGTGAAACAGATGAATCCATGTTTACATAAGTTAAACTATTCTATTTGTGCTGCATCATGAAAACTAATCACATCAGATTCTCTCGACACAAACAGACATTTAGAAATGGAGGACAAACGTATTGATGCAGCTGGAGGTGTTGAAGGTGTAAACGTCACTTTTAGGTTAGAGCGAAGGAAAAGAAGCAAAGGGATGAAACCATCACTCATTATTCATTATTCTTCACTCTATCATTGAAATGATAAAGTGCTGCGGAGCTCAGAGACCCTGACTTAAACCCAGTCGAACATCCGAAACTAAACCTGGGTGCCTGTCAAAGGTCGCCATCAACCCTTCCAGAATCTACACAGCAGACACCTGCTTCATTTATATAGTACTGGTTTTATTTTGTCATTATGAGCTACTCACTGTGCACGCCTCCACAATGCACGCTCAAATGCATTTCACAGGGACCACAGCAGTGACCACTGATTGATTGATTTATTGGTTTACTTATATATAAGGAAGCCCATTAGCTTCCACAATAGCGGCTGCTAGTCTTCTCGGGGCTCAAACCATCGAGTATAATCTAATAAAACACAATAAAGTAGATGCAAAAATGTCCACATAATTCGGCTCTTTCATCCTCAGTGAGGTTTTACACGTCACAACATTGGCCTCTTATAATATTTACAATATTTAAGTAAAATTTGTGTAAAAAGGCTTTAAAATGTTCTTTAAATTAAGAATAGTAGCTAGTTCTCCAGCTACATAAGTTTATTATACATGTTGATACATGCAGATGATCCAGCCTGTGGCTCATTGCAGCAGGACTGAGAGGAGGAATCTAAACACAGTTACAATCACAGAGCTGCTGCTTTGTTATGAGGACTTCTGTAATGTGGAACATACTTAGATCTGAGAGATACTGAGAAAACATGCTGATTGTGTCTGACCACACGCAGGAAATTACAAACTTCCTCTTGTGATAAAACTGATTTAAAAACAAAGTGTAAATCTTTAAAAAGCTCCTGGCTGACCTGAAATGACAGATTCAGTCTGTGACAGATCCACGTCTGAGAGGCCACGAACATAAAAAGTTTGTGTCCTCGTCACCAACCAGAGGAAATGAAAAACTTTTACTTCCTCAAACAGAGACCATGTTCACTCGTTTTTATCACGTTTGCAGGTTGTGTCCAATAACAGCTGAAACAGCAAAGATGACGCAGCAGACACACGCATGAGTCTGTGTGCGGATTTCTCTTTAATACACTTAAAGCAGCTGTTTCCATATACAAATATAACAAGCTTACCTTTGCGCTCAGCTGCTGTCACTCCACGCCTCTCCCCACACAGCACTCTCTGCTGTGATTGGGCGAGACTGCACAGCTGACCCAATCTATCCTACTTCCTGGTTTTTGCACCTCTGTAAGCGAGTGTGTGAAAAATAAAGTTTACATTTTTTAAAAAGCTGTAGCGCACGGAAGTGACGTCAAAGTTTGATTCATATTGTTGGAATCAAACGAGGAATGAGAATAGATGTTACAACACACTCCTCAGTGTAAACGTACACAGACTAAAGGTTTCCTGTATATTTATATTTTATAGAAGTTCATAATAAAGTTTAATCTCTTTTTAACTTTTATCTTTATCTTTTCTTTTTAACTTCAGTTTATTCAAACCTGTATTTTTCACATCCAGATTTATCTTTTTAAATTCTTTAAGCTCACTGAAATAACTTTGAACCGGATTAGTTTGAGTACTTATGATGATAAAATATGAAAAACTAAATAAAATATATGGAGTACAAAGTACAACAGTTGCATCACGTATATAATGAAACAGAAGCAGAAAGAAACATGACACATATTTAGAGTAAAACACAGTAGAAGAACTTTACTGTGCTCTGCTGGTTGGGCACAAGGTGGCGCTGTTGTCACTGTAGTTGAGAATGAAATGAATGAACACACACACACAGAGTCATGAACTTATGTAGTTACGTCTGCACTCTCACACTCTCTTGAAAAGAAAAAGACGTTACAAACTAAAGCAAGAGCAATAATAATAATAATAATAATAATAATAATAATAATAATAATAATAATGGGTTGCATTTATATAGCGCTTTTCGAGACGCTCAAAGCGCTTTACAATACCACTATTCATTCTCTCTCACATTCACACACTGGTGGAGGCAGCTACAGTTGTAGCCACAGCTGCCCTGGGGCAGACTGACAGAGGCGAGGCTGCCATATCGCGAGCAGACAAACACTTTAATGTTTTATGATGTTTTTATAACAATACGCTAATGTCTGACCTGTGACAGCATTTTATACTAAAACGATGAATGTGTTATCTTTACACATGTGACCAGAGCAGAACTGGCTGAAATCTTTGGCTTCTATAAGCTGTAAAAACCTGATATTTTCAGATATATTCATGAATTTCACAGGATGCTCATGATGTCACTGAGACATGTCCAGGGGGAATTTTCAGCGTTCACTTTGCTGTTACATTGTTACTTTGTTACATTACTTTGTTACTTTGTTACTTTGTTACATTGTTACTTTGTTACATTACTTTGTTACTTTGTTACATTACTTTGTTACTTTGTTACTTTGTTACATTACTTTGTTACATTACTTTGTTACATTGTTACTTTGTTACATTACTTTGTTACTTTGTTACATTACTTTGTTACATTGTTACTTTGTTACTTTGTTACACTGAAGCTGTTTTTAAATGCAGCCTCGGTGCTGACTGATTCATAAAAAGACTTTATAAAGAATTAGTCACTGATCATTGATTATAATAGAAGTTTATTAAAGGCGTATCTATCCCATAATACAACAGAATTCAAAAATACATGTTAAAAAGGATTAAAAAAAACATAAATTCCAAAATATATTTAAAGATTTGTAAGACATGAAGGCATCAAAAGCACCAGAGAAGCTAACACAGCTCTGTGTTTGCAGCAGCAGACAGGGTCAGTGGTACAGAAGAGAAAATGTGTGAGTTACTCAGTTTGCCCTGAAACGTTTTTATATTTATGTATTAGCACCAGAAACATCGTTTATAAAGAGCAGCTAACTAAACGTCTCTTTATTTTGGTACAGCCTCTCAGTCCTACAGTAACTGTTTACTTTATTATAGAGAACTTTACTAATAACACATTTTTAAACAATATTCCAAAAAGACTTTACAAATACAAACATCATCCAGATAAAGCAATAAAAATGTAGCCGAATGAAAATAGTATAACACAAAGAGACGCTTGTACACATTATATACACAAAGAGAACGGCTGGGAGCGGCTGAATAAGACTTTAAAGTCCATGATTCATAAGTTCATTACCGAAGATGAACGCACTTGGGATCGCTGGCTAGACCCTCTGTTATTTGCAGTGCGGGAGGTGCCCCGGGCCTCCACGGGATTTTCTCCCTTTGAACTGCTGTTCGGCAGGAAGCCGCGTGGGGTGCTCGACCTGATTAAAGAAAGCTGGGAGGAAGGTCCGAGCCCCACCAAGAATGAGATTCAGTACATGCTGGACCTGAGAGCGAAACTCCACACTTTGGGGAGGTTGTCACGGGAGAATTTGCTCCAGGCTCAGCAGCGTCAGCAACGCCTGTATGACAGACGCAGGCAATTTTCACCGGGAGACAAAGTGCTTGTATTGCTCCCTTCTTCCAGCTCAAAGTTGCTCGCCAAGTGGCAAGGACCCTTTGTGGTCACACGGCGAGAACGTTGACTATGAGGTCGCTCGGTCGGACAGGGGAGGGGCCATGCAGATTTATCACCTCAATCTCCTTAAAGAGTGGAGAGAGGCTGAAACCGCTTCTCTGGTAAGCCTGGTTAAGGAGAGAGATGAGTTGGGGCCGGAGGTACCAAATTCCATCATCCCCGCCTCCCTCCCTTGTGATGACCATCTCACACAGGCCCAGAGAGCGGACGTTGTCGCGTTACAACAGCGTTTTGCTGATGTGTTCTCCCCCCTGCCCGGCCGAACGTCTCTCATTGAGCATCATTTTGAAACGCAGCCTGGCGTGACGGTGCGTTCACGGCCCTACAGGCTTCCTGAGCATAAACGGCAAATTTTTCAGAGGGAATTGGCTGAAATGCTGAAAATGGGAGTGATAGAAGAGTCGCACAGCGCCTGGTGTAGCCCCATCGTTCTTGTGGTGAAGAAGGATGGGTCTATACGGTTCTGTGTCGACTATGGCAAGGTGAATGAAGTGTCACGCTTTGATGCTTATCCCATGCCCCGGGTCGACGAGCTCCTGGATCGGTTGGGCACGGCCCGTTTTTCACGACACTGGATTTAACCAAGTCCCCTCCAAGGCCAAAATCTGGGAGCATTTCTCCAGAGAAATGCTTTCTGGCATCACAAATTTCTCCTCCAAGGCCAAAATCTGGCATTGCACCTGCAGAGCATCCAGAAAAATGCTCTGCAGGTGTTTCAGGCTCTCTCATGGTTTCCTCTAAAATGTCAGAGAATGGTTTTGTGTCTTCCGAGGTTGAGAAAACGTCCGATGACCTCGCCTTCTTCCTCTTCGCGAGCGTTCTTATAAAATCTAAATCTAAGACCAAACATTCTGTGTCTCTGTCAGCAGAACTAGACATGGCCATCAACCGTCTGAGAGACCTGATCAAGCCTGAACTCAGCAGCACAGAGTCCACCACGAGTCTCATCAATGACCAGAAACAGTTCATGAAGAAAATAGCCAAATCCCTCATCAGGGAGTTTGGCTCCCCAGAACGTGTCTTACATGCTGCGATGGAAAGTAATTCATCTTTTGATGAGGCTGTGATAAGGCATCTAAAGATCAGCCTGGGAGTCATCCCCAGTCCTCCAAAGAAATCCAAAATTTCCAGGTTCTTTTCAGCGGTGGGAAAAGCTCTGCGAAAGCCCTTTAGGTGGTGCATTAAAGCAAACGAGGATTAAAATCACCATCCTGGCTTTCCCCCACTGCCCTGCTTCTTTTAACATCTTGAGGCAGAATTTTAGCACCAAATCAAAATTTAAACCATAACACGTCCCGGGGCTAGCGATGTCTCCGGTCGGGCGACCAAAATCTATCTCAGCCCCGCCCGTCGGGCTATATGATAGCTCATCGGGCTATATGATAGCTCATCGGGCTATATGATAGCTCGTCGGGCTACATGATAGCTCATCAGGGCTGAGATAGATTTTGGTCGCCCGACCGGAGACATCGCTAGCCCCGGGACGTCGGGCTAGTGATTTTGGGAGCCCTGATTTTTAAATTGGCCCTCAAATCCAAATTCTAACTGTAGTTCACGCCATCTCGTCTCCTTTTTGATTTCCATCCCCCCAACCGGTCGCAGCGGATGGCCGTCCCTTCTGAGCCCGGTTCCGTTGGAAGTTTCTTCCTGTTAAAGGGAGTTTTTCTTCCCCACAGTCGCCTCGTGCTTGCTCAGAGGGGAATCATTTGATTGTTGGGGTTCTCTGTAGTACTGTAGGGTTTTGACCTTACAGTACAAACAGGGAGGAGACTTTGTGATTTGGCGCTTTTAAAATATCTAATTCGGCATGAAATAAAAAAAGAAATCTAAATGAAAATACATTCCAACTTTGTTTGTGTTTTTCTTCTGTTGTCAAATATGTAGAAAGTGTTGCACGTGTGATTTCAGTCATTTTGCATCAACATGTAGCCAACATGTGTCTGTTTGTGATCATGTTGCATCTGTTTTTGTCTGATTTGTGTCGTAGTTTAGTCAGTTTACATCTATTTGTGGACCAATTTAGTTGTCTTGCATGTATTTGTGGCAGAATGTGTGGATCCTGTTGGACAGTTTTGTCTTAATGCTTCACTTTGGTTGTTGGTGTTTGTGCTCATTTTGCTTCTAGATGTAGACCTGCCATCTGAAAATCAGCACCTCGCCCACTTGGACCATTTGCTTTTGGTCCAGGGGTTAGCACCTTTGTTCTTTCACTGACCTTGTGGAGTAACATGAAAACAAGCACAAAGCAGTAAAAGCATCGTCAGTTTCATTGACCTGTAGACCCTTCTGCCCCCGCTCTTTTATTGCCAACATGAATTTATGGAAACTAAAAATAAATAAAAGTATGAATGATATAAATGTTTTGCCATTTTTAGTGATACTCATGAATTTTGGAGAAAAGGAGAGAGAGAAACATTAACCATAAATAAGTCAAATCAATTAATTATATACAAAGAGCAGTTTACGGCAGGATTGTTTGACCACTAGGGGGCGATAACAGACTACAGAAAGAGGTTAAACCTAATGCAGGTTCTTTCATTGACTGCACTGTTTGAATTCATTTTTAAAGGAAATAATCAGAGTTAGTGCCTCTGAACTTACACTTCTGTGTATAAAACCTGGCCATAATAATAATCAGCTCAATTATATATACTTTATCAGACTTCTTTTTTAGATGTGTACAGTTTTCTGTAAGGCCAAACAGAACATCCTTCCAAAATAAGAGAAAATCTTCAGCAGTTTGTTTTGAAATCAGATCACAAATCTGACAGCACGATTCAATTCAATTTTATTTATACAGCGCCAAATCACAACAACAGTCGCCTCAAGGTGCTTTATATTGTACAGTAGATACAGAGTAAAACCCAACAATCATAAGACCACCTATGAGCAGCACTTTGGCAACAGTGGGAAGGGAAAATGCATCATGGGAATCCCCCGGCAGCCTAAACCTATTGCAGCATCACTAAGGGAGGATTCAGGGTCACCTGGTCCAGCCCTAACTATATGCTTTAGCAAACAGGAAGGTTTGAAGCCTAATCTTGAAAGTAGAGATAGTGTCTGTCTCCGAGCTGCACTGGGATCATCACATCAGGTTTCCAGTTAGTTTAGTGGTTTTTAAATCTCAGGGATGTTTTAAGGCCCTGTGTGTCTGGGAGCTCAGTATCTCTGCTGCTCTCACCTCCATCGTGTTTAAAGGAGAAGTGGGAGGGAGGTGGACTGAAGTCCCCCCAGCTCATCTCTAATCACACCTGAGAGGTTAAAGGTCAACCTCCAGCCTTTTATGTTTGAAATGATGAAGAGTACCAGAGTTTATCTACATGTGCTTTTGCTAAAAATAAATCCTCTTTATTATTAATCAAAGAAGAGTTTTTGTTGTATTGTTGCTAAGTTGCTTTAATAAAATCTCCTGTGACAAACGTCTAAGTTGGGGATTTTCCCTTTTTAACGCTTTGTGAAAGAAAAAAGGTAAAAACCTGAGTGTTAATCTACATGAGTATAAACGGCTCTTACAGGTTACTCCGGCCTTCTGAGGGTAACAGATCCCCAGGGCCTAATTTTCCAGGTCACTAATTCCAGTAGTTTTCCAAGAGCAGTGATGTAGAGGGAAGCTGCTGTTAGTGGGTGTGGCTGATGGATGCTGAGCCTGCAAAGGTAAGAGTCATGTGAGGTGTTCATCATCATCAGTGCTTCAAATTAAAAGCATTTCCTGTCACCTGGATCTGCATCTGGACCGTAGAAAAACCCACTGAAGCCATGTTTGACCAGAATATGAATAAATATCCCACAAACTAGTGATCAGAAGGTTATAATTAGCTAATCACTTCTAGTGATTTGAGCTACATTATGAATGTTTTGAAGCTATTCAGAGAACAAATAAAAATAAAAGTTTTAAGTCATATTAACACCAAAAACATGGAGCAGGAGGAAGGATGGCTGAGCCAGATGTTCAGGTTCTGAGTGACGCACAGCTGCTGGAAAGCAGTGACTGAGAGCATAAAGCTCAGAGGCAAAACTGACTTCAGACCAGCTGACCTGACTGCTGAGCTCCACCTGAGCTGCTCATGGTTTGGAAACCAGTTCAAATTTAAAGGAGACTAAAAAGCAAACATTCAGATTTAACTGCATGTTCTTCCTCAGTAACTGTAACTGATTACAGTTACATGTAACTGATTACCGTTACATATCATGTTTTAAGTGTTTCAGAGCAACGACTCTTCTGTCTCCAACCTGCTGCCTTGACTCCTCTCTCCTCCTGTCTCTTCCTCGCCTCCTCTGTTTGCATCTTAAGGGGTCTAAGATGAGGGGAGAGGAGGTGAGGAAAGGAAACTCACCTGTCGTGAAGCTTAGCAATAAGTAAAAAACAAGCCTATAGACACAAGCTGCAGCGGGTGATAAACATGTGGCTTCTTCTGCTTCATGAAGCTGAAGTTGTTGCCATGACATCGAGAACAGAACATCCCAGCGTCTAACATCAGCGTGCAGGAAATAAACGCTTAAACCACAGAAACAGCAAACAAACACAATCTAAAAATGTCTGGATTCTGTTATTGCGTCAGTTCACAGAGCACAGCTCACAGCTATAGAAACATTTGCATATATAGTTACGAGTCTTAATACTTCAATGATAAACACGATGAAAAACACACTTCCTGCATCGTCCTGTTCATTCAGACTGAAAGTCCCAAAAACTCAGCTGATGGTTTTTTCTTTTCATCCACCTGCTGCACAAATAACTGAAGAACCTTTATAACACAAGTAATAACACGTTACACTCAACACTGCAGGCATTCGCTGCATTTTATTAACCTTTGTGTTGTATTTCTATAAACATGGTTCACGAGCACAGGAGGAGCTCTGCTGGCTTCACTGATCTGAGTCCAGCTCACATGATTCACCAGTGCAGGTGTGTCTCACTCTTTACTCTCTCTGTCCTTTTGTCTAACAAACACTAACATTTAGAAAATACATTTCACACATTTTTTGCAGAATTTTCTTCTCAGAACTGGAAATTGAATTTTTCTTTTCTGGATATTTACTGGACGTCTCCCCTCACGTCTAAGCTCATCTCCTTTCTAAGAAGTGTGATCAGTGGAAACATAATCGTGATTTTAAGAAGAAAGAAAGAACATTTGATTTCACAGATTTGTGCTTCACATTAAGCCGAGCTCTTTGCACAGATACGGATCGTTGGCATAAAAGACGGCGATCATTTTTGAACTTGCTTCAGCTCCTTTCTTTCGCACCGTGTCGATCAGGTCTCGAGCTTTCTCGCCTCTCGGTTTGGCTCTGGCCGCTTCGCCCTCAGCATCAGTTAGCACGGTGACGCGCTGCAGCTCGTCCAGCAGCTTGTTCAGAACAGGATCCGACACTTTATCGACGAAGTTTGCGCGAGCGAGTCGCAGCTTCTCTGCTGAGGCGCTGTTCCCCATCTGAAGAGGACTTCCACCTGGAGAATCAGCCGAGGATGAAGCTGAAAAAGTACGTTTAGAGTCAGAAACACAGTGAGCACATTTCAGAGCAACATTTCTACAGATCAGTGAATCGAACCAGGACAGCAGCTTGGATCTCTGTCAGGTTTCAGTTTGTGCTGAGTTAAGGCTCACCGGGCAGATGAAGGTCGTGCTCCCACACTCGTGTCTCCTCGGGATCTCGCACCATCAGCATCACTTCCTCTGCGTTCGTTGTCAGGATGATCTCAAAGGTCGGGTGGTAATTTGGTCCGTAATTTTCAAAAAACTCTGCACGCTGAAGCGAAATGGAAACGCACAATTGAAAACAGCTTTGTGGACAAAGCGTCTGCTGACACTCAGCGACTGATACTCACTGCAGGCTGTATTTTAAAGTCGTGCGGGGCGCTGCTCAGACTGTACTTTTGACCTTTGTGGAAATAACAGAAGGACGGCGCTTCGATGTACTCTGAAGCAGTGTGCTGCACTTTCACCTTCAGAGACATCACAACATTTTCTTAGTGCATGAATCGTTTCAGAAAAGCAAACAGATGCAGAACAATCAGAGGATTTATTCATGCAGAAGCCATTTAATGATTTCATGATAAAGTCATACGTCGTGCAGAGGGACGTTTCCTGGCAGCAGCATCACACTGAGGATGGGGCGTGGCCTGTTTCTCAGGAAGAGCAGGACTTGGCCACGAATGGGTTTCGTCATGTAGTTGAAAAACCGCTTAACGAGATCCCAGACGAGGCCAAAGGCGGAGAGGTGAGGGACGTCCACGACCACGTGAGTCTCAGTGATCTCCAGAGGCTGTATGATGCTCATGCCATCATCCGTGATGTGGACCACAGAGATGCTGTCAGAGACCAGTGCTGGGAAAACACACAGCTTCGTTCACTGCAACAGCCTCCAGAAACTTTCCATGGAAAGCAAATCAAAGCATTTTCTGCAGGTTTGATTCTCCTTCAGGTGTTTCAGTGGCGTCCTTACCCGGCTCAGGTTCACAGTGTGGGAGGTGCAGCTGACGTATAGAGTCCTGAGGACACTCGATGCCGAACAGCGGGCCTCCGGCCACTTTGTGCGCTGGTTGGAGAACCAGAGGATCCCAGATCAGAGTCTTGTAGGTGACCTCACTCTCACGAGTCACATCAAAGACCAGACCAGTCGAAGAACACTGGAACAACCCTGGACCGGGAAACAGGAACCTGAACGACACAACGGTTCAACATGGAGCTCATTTATGTAGCTGTTAAATTCAGTCTAATTTAATTTATAGACTGCAAGACTGTCATCACAATAGAATTAAATCCAAGGCTTTATGTTATTATATTAGTGAGAGAATCCTAAAAGAGGAAGAAACATCTATGGCAACATCCTCCTTCAACGTTAGATGATCACATTCTTCTCTTTTAATTAAAACTGCAACTTTACTTACTCGTGTGTAGGAGTTGATGGTCTGCCACTGCCTCTATTCACCATGACTTTGGTATTTTAACCAGTTAAGGTATAACTAACCAAGGCATCGTTAAAGTCTAAAGCAACATTTTAACAAATGTGTTTGTTGGGAAGTTGCAAAAATATAACATATAAAACACTCAAACTGACATTGAACCTTGTAAACAGCCGTATATTAATTGGTTTCCAGTACTCCATCAGTTGGTGACCACCATCTACTGTCATACACAATCTGACATTCAGACTCAACCAATCACACATTTGTTAAAAACAGTTTTTAATTGTTCCCACATTCTTCTTTGCACATGTAAAGCACTCTGAGCACCTCTGTGTTTGCAGAGGACATAATCTCACAGTGGGAACATCGAGGCTTGCGTGTCGTACCTGTATGAAATGCCTGTTCTTTCTTTTCTCATCTCAGGTGTGAAGCTTGATCGAGCCTAAAAATCCAGAGAAGGCAAGTAAAATATTTTCTCCAGTCACACAAACTTGTAACGTGACACCATGAGAGAACTATTAGTAGATCTACTATTATTAAATACTCACAGTTTCCATTTCCAGCTTCACCACCCTGCACAGGGTCAAAGTTCCACGATTAACAGTGAATGCTGGGTAGAGAGGCTCGCTGAAAGTGGTGTGGAAGGTATGAATGAGAGTTTTTTTGTCACCAGAAAGTGAATAAAAGGACAGAACGCCGGCTGCCCAGTCCAGAAACAGTCCCAGTCTACTGGTCAGGAAGGGTTGGACGTCGATGTGTGGGACCGGTATAAAAGTTTCCCTCAACCCGTGTCGGAAGGAGTAACTGTTCACAAAGTTGATAAAGAAACACCAGCTTTTGTCAGTCCTGTCAATTTCTATGTCCCAGTGTCCCTTCCTCGGCAGGCTCTTATATGCAACACCAATATTCATAGATGCTTCCCAGTCCACCTCCCAGTAGCAGCGCCCAGTCAGAGCCTCTCGACACAGCACCTGCTTCACTTGGTCAAATCTCTCTGGATGATCAGGATACGACTGCTTTTCCAGAGTGTAGCTCACTTTCCTGTCACATTCAGACAGGACGAGGTTTTCATTCATCGTGTTGGGGTCGAATGTGAGATCACAGGCATCTATGAAAGAGATGCAGTGAGTTAAGCTTCAGCTCAGTCGATGTTATAGAGAAACTCAGTGACACTTACACTTGTTCAGAAGCTGTGGGTCGACCCAGTGCTCTTCATTGTGGTCCACACTGAGGCAGAAGAGCAGAAAGGTCTCAGCTTTGGAGCAAATAAAGAGACGTGAAATTTAAAGCATGAATGTGTGAATGTAAACAGAAAATCTTTGGAACATGATCACATGTTTTAAAATGTTTCACATAAAGTAAATCTCAGCCTGGTCTGACACCAGGACCTGCTACAATCTCCTCGCTCCTTACTAAAGCCCAGGTTAACTGAGTGTAACTTCATTAGCTTCATAGCTGCAGAGGTAACAGCGACTGAAGTCAGGTCACATTGGACTGTTGTTCAACATGTTCACCTTAGTTTTGAACTTATCAGAGAAGCACTGAGACAAGCTGCTGGACCAAAGAGGACCCCCATGTGGTTTGGATGTTGGGGTCAAACTAGTCTCGAGTCCCTGACACAGAAATCAGTCCACAGACTGTTGAACACAACCAAGACAGTCGATGAAGGTCTGCAATCAGCTGGTTAAGCAGTTCTAGCTACAGCAACATTTTCTGGATAACTTCCCACATATTAGAAAAAACGTAGTTTAGGGGGCTATATATAACCTTTAGGGATGCACCGATACCGATACTGGTATCGGGGCCGATACTGTAAAATGTGTGTGTACTCATACTCGGAAAAGTTAACCGATACCATGAACCGATACCAACTTATTTCATTAATCAGAGGGTGGCTTGTCATTTCTGTTGTAGTTTTTTAGATTGGCCACTAGGGGGGCAATTATTATTTTATTTATTATTTATTTTATAATTTTTTATATTTTATTATTTATTTAATAATAATTATTTTGTTTGTTTGTTTACAATATGGACACTCTGCAATAATTTAAAAGTTTATTTTATTCTCAAACCTAATTTGTATTTATTTTATTCCAAACAGAAGTGTTTATTTATTATTCTGAAAGCTCGAGACAGTGCCAATAGTTCAGTGATATTTTGTTAAATTACAATGTGGAGACTCTGCAATAATTTAACAGAAGTGCTTATTTTTCACTTAAAATTTTTTTGTGGTCATTTTTATTAAGATTTTATTTTTTATCGGCAGAGAATATAATACAACCTGTCTTCCAATTAATTGTATTTGTGTGTGTGTGTGTGTGTGTGTGTGTGGTAGAAGTATCGTTTTTTGTACTCTGTATCGGCAAGTACTCAGATCCAAGTATCGGTATCGTATCGGTTTGAAAAAATTGGTATCGTTGCATCCCTAATAACCTTTATATACTACACAGTGTACCGACTTGAGCGTTTCCAGTCTACATTCTGGGTCTTCCAGTCGCTCCAACAGCAGTTTCACTCCTGACACTCCAGGATTGTTGTAGCTCAGGTCCAGCTCTCTCAGATGGGAGGGGTTGGACTTCAGAGCTGAGGCCAGAGAGACACAACCTTCCTGTGTGATCCCACAACATGACAGCCTGGAGAGAAAATAGCTCTTACTAAAGCAAAGGCTTTGCTACTCTTAACTGTTACCACACATGTTGCAGAGTATTTGGACTCCATGGAGCTCAAGCTGCCATCAGTACCTCAGTGTTTCCAGGCTACAGTTTAAACTCCCAAGTCCAACAGACAGCCGCTGCACACCTAAATCCTTCAGGTCGTTGCGGCTGAGGTCAAGCTCTCTCAGCTGGGAGTTAGAGCTGAGAACGGAGGCAAACACCTGCCAGCAGTTATTTTTCAGGAAACAACCAGGCATGCTGCAAACAAAGCAAAACATCTGAACATCATAACCTGCAGAGAGAAAATGAAAGATGATCCTTGCACTAGCTGCAGGTACCTGAACCGCTCCAGTTTACAGACTGGACCAATCAAAGCAGAAGGAATCACAGTCAGCAGGTGTGACTCATCGCTGAAATCTCCACGGTTTCCAATGGTCTTCACATCATTTGTACAATATTCACTGTCATCCTCTGAATAACTGCATAAGCAGTTAATCAAATGAAGTGCCGTCAGAGGTGACAGCTCTGATCGAAGGACAGAAACCAGTCTGTGACAGTCGCTACCGTCTAGAGAAAACCCAGATAACCTGTGCAAAACACACACCAGTTAGAAATAATGTAGAGACGACTGTTTAGATGTACTGAGGTCATTTACCGTAGTTTAGTCGTCGTATGATACATGACTGTAGTTACATAAAGATTTCAGATTTTGAAAGAATTTCACTAAAGAAGTTTTAACCTGCAGAAACAGTTTTTAAACTGACCTCAGTGTCTCCAGTTTACAGTCAGGACCTTCCAGTCCAGCAAAGAGATCAGAAAGAAAACCATCACTGACGTCAGAAAAACACACCAGGCTGAGCTCTGTTAAACAAGAGTCCGCTGACTGAAGAACGGACAGGAGCACGTCGAGGCAGTCTTTCCTTAACTGATTGTTATTGAGTCTGAAGAATCGGAAGAAAAGCAAAAATATTTATTCACCTACAGTTATTGGTTTATTTGCAAAAATAAATAAATATAAAAATCCCAGATAATCATAGAAAGTACTACAAGATCACACCAATGTGGTTTTATGTGTATCACACCTGATGTATTTCTACTTTAAATCTAACAGAGCTTCCATCAGGATCATTTCTGTTTCACTCTTTGTGGTGTCACAAGTTTGCTTGAAAATTCTACAAATATTTGAAAACATTTTTCCGATGAGAACCATGGCCTCAGATTTGGAGGTGCTGATCCTCATTCCCGCTGCTTCACACTCGGCTGCGAACCGTTCCAGTGCGAGCTGGAGGCCCTCACCCGATGAAGCCAACAGAACCACATCATCCGCAAAAATCAGAGATGAGATTCTGAGGCCACCGAAGTGAAAGCCCTCCACCACTTGGCTGCACCTAGAAATCCTGTCGGTGACAAAGGGCAGCCCTGGGGGAGCCCATCGCCCACCGGGAACGAGTCCGACTTATTGCCGGCAATGCGAACCAAGCTCTTGCAACGGTTGTATAGGGATTGAATGGCCCGTAGCAATGGGCCGGAAAAGGGTGGAGTGCCCACTCCGGGTCGGGGATGAGTTCCTGCCCCAAGTGGAGGAGTTCAAGTATCTCGGGGTCTTGTTCGCGAGTGATGGGAGAAGGAAGCCGGAGATCGACAGACGGATTGGGGCTGCAGCTGCAGTGATGTGGACGCTGCACCGGTCCGTCGTGGTGAAGAGGGAGCTGAGTGTAAAAGTGAAGCTCTCAATTTACCGGTCGATCTACGTCCCTACCCTCACCTATGGCCACGAGCTGTGGGTAGTGACCGAAAGAACGAGATCGCGGATACAAGCGGCGGAAATGAGCTTCCTCCGAAGGGTGGCTGTCCTCTCCCTTAGAGATAGGGTGAGAAGTTCGGCCATCCGGGAGGGGCTCAGAGTAGAGCCGCTGCTGCTCCACATCGAAAGGAGCCAGCTGAGGTGGTTCTGGCATCTGACAAGGATGCCTCCTGGGCGCCTCCTGGGTGAGGTGTTCCAGGCATGTCCCGCCGGGAGGAGGCCCCGGGGCAGACCCAGGACACGCTGGAGGGATTATATCTCTCGGCTGGCCTGGGAACGCCTTGGTGTTCCCCCGGATAAGCTGGAGGAGGTGGCTGGGGAGAGGGAGGTCTGGGCCTCTTTGCTTAGGCTGCTGCCCCCGCGACCCGGCCTCGGATAATGCGGAGGATGATGGATGGATGGATGGATTTTTCCGATGTTTTTGTTTCCTTTATTTTTTGACACAGTCCTTGACTGTTTAATATTTACATAAAATTTTGATGGACTACAAATCAAACCGAGTTGGATGGTTCAAATCTTTGTACATTACATTAACTGTGAGATTTAATCAATAAAACATTGAAGCAACACTGAGCAATAATGTGTTTCTGGAAGTTTGGAAATTTGTCAGAGAGAGTTGTTGCAAAACCAGCGAGATTGCATTTGACACAAAGCTAATGTGATCTCTTAGTTTTGGTTGTTTGATGGAAATAAATTCAAACATCCATCGTCTCTCTTCCACTTCTAGTTTACAGGGTCGCTGGGCGCTGGAGCCAATCCCAGCTGTCTTAGGGCGAGAGGCGGGGTGGACCCTGGACAGGTCGCCAGTCTGCCACAGGGCTACCACACAGAGACAGACAACCATTCACACCAATTTGGATTTTCCCCATTAGTCCCACTAACTGCATGTCTTCAGACTGTGGGAGGAAGCCGGGGTACCCACAGAGAACCCACGCAAACACACGGAGAACCCACGCAAACACACGGAGAACCCACGCAAACACACGGAGAACATGCAAACTCCACACAGAAAGACCCCTGATGGTGGAACTGAACTCAGGACAGTTTAAACATATTTAATATTTTATTTTAAATATCATTTGTACTACTTACGCAGCCTTCTTGCAGTTCTTCATTTGCTGGACAAGTTTCTCAATCCCAGTAAACGGTGTATAAGAATTTGTCAGATCAAGTTCCTCGAGCACTTCCCCTGATATCTGCATCATGGTCGACAGTACTGCACAGTCGATGGTCGAGAGTCCCGCTCCTGAATCCAGATACATTCTGATGTCATCCTGAAATCTCTCTTCCTTCAGCTCAAACTTGCAGAGGAAAAGGTTCATGTACCTCTCTCGTGGGATGTCTTTGACATGGAAATTCTTCAGGTATCCCTTCATCTCTTCGGTGGTGTCCGAGCTGCTCTTTACCTGTGGCAGTAAACTCTGCAGCACTGTTTGATTGGACTCCAGAGAAAATCCAAGGAAGAAACACAGAAACAGATCTAACTGACCTTTCTCACTTTGCAAGGCTTTATCCACAACCTTTTTCTGCAAATCCAGAAAGCTCAGATCTGTCGGGTCGACACCCAGGAAAGACTTCAAAGTACTGACGTTGTCCGTCAGGATGCAGTGGTGCATGTAGAGAGCTGCAAGAAACTCCTGAAAGCTCAAATGCACAAAGCTGAACATCTTTTTCTTGTACAGGCCTCGTTCTTCCTTAAGAATCTCTGAGCAAAATCCACAAAACACTGACGCTTCATCAACATCGATGCCACTTTCTGTGAGGTCGTCTTCATAGAATATGATGTTTCCTTTCTGCAGCTGTTCAAATGCCAACTTGGACAGGTTTAAAAGCATGGCAGAGTTCTGGGCTTCAGACTTCTTCTGTTTGGACCTCTTCTTGGAGCTTTTCCCTGCATATTTCTGTCTTGTTCTTTGTGTTTGAATTAGTAAGTAATAAATGTACAGCTCTGTCATCGTTGTGATGCCGCGGCTCCTCTCATCACTCCATCCTTTCCTAAACACCTCAGCGATGATCCAGCAAAACACTGGGATATGGCCCATGAAATAGAAGCTGATCATTCCTCTAAGACGAGACAGGATTTCTTCTGCCTGATTAGCAGTGCTGAATCTCTTCCTAAAGTATGACTCTTTTTGTTGCTCAGTGAAACCTTGGACTTCTGTCATCTGGTCAATGCATTTAGAAGGTATCTGACTGGCAGCTGCAGGTCTGGATGTTACCCAGAGCAGAGCGCGAGGCAGCAGGTTGCCTTGGATGAGGTTGGTCAGCAGCACGTCGACTGTTGATCTTTGATCTGTTTCACTTATTCTCACAGCTCCATCAAAGTCCAGTGGAAATCTGCTTTCATCCAAACCATCAAAGATGAACAGCACCTGCTTGTGAACAAGCTGCTGTGTACCTTCTAGGGGTTTTATTTCAGGGTAGAAGTGAAGGAGAAGCTGCAGCAGACTGTAGTCGGCATCTCTGAGCATGTTCAGCTCTCTAAAGGGGAGCACAAAGATGAAATCAATGTGCTGGTTAGATTTTCCTTCTGCCCAGTTTAGAGCAAAGTTTTGGACAGCAAATGTCTTTCCAATGCCAGCGATGCCTTTCGTCATCACTCTTTGGATTGTCTTTTCTCTTGTTGGTTGTTCTTGAATTCTTCCTGGTTTAAAGATATTTAAGAAATCGATCTGTTGATAAAACACCTGTGAAAACGACGACTGCTGATCTGGGACATTAAAGTGATCTAGAATCTCATGTGATATGGAACCAAAATCCTGATCATGCTGAGTGACGTAGAGTTTTGTGTAGATGCTGTCAAGTCGAGACCGATTATCCGATGTGCCCTCATTTATCCAGGTAAACCTTTCCTGGAGATGGTCTTTAAGCTTTTGTTTAACACTCTCCACGACTTTATCCTGCTCCATGTTTGCAGCTCTGTCTCCTCCACACTTCTTTCTGCTCCTGTCTCCTCTTGTCCTTTTGTCTCTGGGATCCTAAAATGAATATAAAACCTGAAAGCAAGGAGAAAATAAAATGTACTTCCTGGAGCACCACAGTGTAATCGTATCAGTCATATTAAGAAGCCTTTACTTGTCTAAACTTGTTTTCCCTCCATAGTTCTACACTCAACACTGCATGAGTGTCTCTGACACAATCCTGAGACTCACAGCGGCGCTACGAGGAACCATTTAGGCCTTGTTCTTGTTACCATCTACACAGCAGACTTCCTGCACAGCAGTGACAGATACATCCTCAGAATATTTCAGGAGGATGTAACAGTTGGCTTAATCATTAGACATGAGGAGGAGCACAGAGGAGCAATTAAGGACTTTGGAGTGAATGCAGTCATCTCCATCATCACTCTGCAACACAAAAGTGATGTTTGTGGGCAGAGATGGTCAGCAAAGCGTTACAAGTAACGAGTAACATAAGGGATTACTATTGCAAAAAGTAATTAGATTACTGTTACTTTCCTATAAGCATGCTGCATTACTAAACGTGATTTTGATTGTGAGAGTGTCTCATGACAATAATGTACAAGTGTGCGACGCCACTGGCAGCAACAGACGTGTGCAGATCAACAATATGGTGTGGGAGAGAGTACGAGCATGCAGCGTTTAAAGCCTGGAAGTAATCACATTACTTTAAGTTTTAGTCCATAAAAAGTGACAAAAACATCGGTGTCCGCTCTGTAAAGGTCCAGTTTTTGTTTACTGATCTAAGCCTGAACAGCTACGCGTAGTGTCCAGTAGAGGGCTCTGTCGCTTAGTTAGTGGCAAGCTGAACTTCCAGCTCAGACTGGTTTTTTTGTGGCGCACACGTGCCAGTAGGCAGCTCTCAATGAAGCGTGGAGCAGCTTGATACCGGGCTCTAGCGAAATTAACAATTTGCAGCCCTTGGAATGTGGAGCGAGTTTTCACGGTGCATTGGCGCACCTCAGCGCTGTTAGATTCTGAATGAATGTCAAAGTAAAAATTACTGCACCCGTCGAGGCTCTCTCTATTTCTTCCTTGGTCCGGGGGACTGCTACACGCTCCACACTCTGCGTGGGAAGAAAACTTCTTTCTACAGCGAAAATTAAACTTCCAATCTGAGCGAGCAGCGAGCACACTGCCATGGGAATGTGACATTCACAGAGAAACCCCCGGATCCCCCACTGACATGACCGCTGTGGACAAACCTCCACCCGCCCCACTCGTGATAGACAAGTGAAACTCTTCAAATAATGGAAGGAATGGCTTATTTGAAGAGTTTCAGTCAGGTTTCAGAGCTCATCACAGCTTTAGTGAAGGTTACAAATGATCTTCTTATGGCCTCTGACAGTGGACTCATCTCTGGTCTGGTGGCAGCAGATGGCCCCGCCCCTCCCTGAGCCTGGTTCTGTTGGAGGTTTCTTCCTGTTAAAAGGGAGTTTTTCCTTCCCACTGTCGCCAAAGTGCTGCTCATAGGGGGTCATATGATTGTTGGGTTTTTCTCTGTATCTACTGTACAAGTAGGGCTGCCACAAACGATTATTTTGATAGTCGACTAGTCACTGATTGTTTTTGCGATTAGTCACTAATCAGATCATCATCCATTGGACGTAAAACGTACAGATTATTGCACCAGCAGCATCTGCTCTTATATAACTATCATTAGCTTACAGCTTTAAGTGTTTAAGGTATGTGCTAACTAAAAATAAAGACAAGATGATAGTTTATTAAATTTTAATGAAGTTTGCAGATTGTTTCGGTGAAGTTTAATAAACTCCTTGCTATCTAAAATATAACAGGACACCGGAGTAAATTCTCCAGCATCTCACACTTCTGATAATCAGCTGTCTGCTTGAAGTTTATTCAGCTGTGTAAAAACTATAACTTTAATCTCAGCCAAACCGATTTACTCAGGAACAAATAAAATACTGAAAAAAGTCAAACAATAATATTTTTAAGTTATCTAAGTGACTTATATATCATGTTTAACCTGAGTAGCGAAAGACTGCGGTGGGTTTGAAAACGATTAGCCACACTGCAATCCATGACACAAAGGAGCTTCAACACTAAACAAAGTGAAGCTTCCTGAGCGCACATAGTGAAACAGATGAATCCATGTTTACATAAGTTAAACTATTCTATTTGTGCTGCGTCATGAAAACTAATCACATCAGATTCTCTCGACACAAACAGACATTTAGAAATGGAGGACAAACGTATTGATGCAGCTGGAGGTGTTGAAGGTGTAAACGTCACTTTTAGGTTAGAGCGAAGGAAAAGAAGCAAAGGGATGAAACCATCACTCATTATTCATTATTCAGCACTCTATCATTGAAATGATAAAGTGCTGCGAGGCTCAGAGACCCTGACTTAAACCCAGTCAAACATCCGAAACTAAACTTGGGTGCCTGTCAAAGGTCGCTCAAATGCATTTCACAGGGACCACAGCAGTGACCACTGATTGATTGATTTATTGGTTTACTTATATATAAGGAAGCCCATTAGCTTCCACAATAGCAGCTGCTAGTCTTCTTGGGGCCCAAACCATCGAGTATAATCTAATAAAACACAATAAAGTAGATGCAAAAATGTCCACATAATTCGGCTCTTTCATCCTCAGTGAGGTTTTACACGCACAACATTGGCCTCTTATAATATTTACAATATTTAAGTAAAATTTGTGTAAAAAGGCTTTAAAATGTTCTTTAAATTAAGAATAGTAGCTAGTTCTCCAGCTACATAAGTTTATTATACATGTTGATACATGCAGATGATCCAGCCTGTGGCTCATTGCAGCAGGACTGAGAGGAGGAATCTAAACACTGTTACAATCACAGAGCTGCTGCTTTGTTATGAGGACTTCTGTAATGTGGAACATACTTAGATTTGAGAGATACTGAGAAAACATGCTGATTGTGTCTGACCACACGCAGGAAATTACAAACTTCCTCTTGTGACAAAACTGATTTAAAAACAAAGTGTAAATCTTTAAAAAGCTCCTGGCTGACCTGAAATGACTTCCTGCCAGATTCAGTCTGTGACAGATCCACGTCTGAGAGGCCACGAACATAAAAAGTTTGTGTCCTCGTCACCAACCAGAGGAAATGAAAAACTTTCACTTCCTCAAACAGAGACCATGTTCACTCGTTTTTATCACGTTTGCAGGTTGTGTCCAATAACAGCTGAAACAGCAAAGATGACGCAGCAGACACACGCATGAGTCTGTGTGCGGATTTCTCTTTAATACACTTAAAGCAGCTGTTTCCATATACAAATATAACAAGCTTACCTTTGCGCTCAGCTGCTGTCACTCCACGCCTCTCGCCCACACAGCACTCTCTGCTGTGATTGGGCGAGACTGCACAGCTGACCCAATCTATCCTACTTCCTGGTTTTTGCACCTCTGTAAGCGAGTGTGTGAAAAATAAAGTTTACATTTTTTAAAAAGCTGTAGAGCACGGAAGTGACGTCAAAGTTTGATTCTTATTGTTGGAATAAAACGAGAAATGAGAATAGATGTTACAACACTTCTCAGTGTAAACGTACACAGACTAAAGGTTTCCTGTATATTTATATTTTATAGAAGTTCATAATAAAGTTTAATCTCTTTTTAACTTTTATCTTTATCTTTTCTTTTTAACTTCAGTTTATTCAAACCTGTATTTTTCACATCTAGATTTATCTTTTTAAATTCTTTAAGCTCACTGAAATAACTTTGAACCGGATCAGTTTGAGTACTTATGATGATAAAATATGAAAAACTAAATAAAATATATGGAGTACAAAGTACAACAGTTGCATCAGATATATAATGAAACAGAAGCAGAAAGAAACATGACACATATTTAGAGTAAAACACAGTAGAAGAACTTTACTGTGCTCTGCTGGTTGGGCACAAGGTGGCGCTGTTGTCACTGTAGTTGAGAATGAAATGAATGAACACACACACACACAGAGTCATGAACTTATGTAGTTACGTCTGCACTCTCACACACTCTTGAAAAGAAAAAGACGTTACAAACTAAAGCAAGAGCAATAATAATAATAATAATAATAATAATAATAATGGATTGCATTTATAAAGCGCTTTTCGAGACCCTCAAAGCACTTTACAATGCCACTATTCATTCACTCTCACATTCACACACTGGTGGAGGCAGCTACAGTTGTAGCCACAGCTGCCCTGGGACAGACTGACAGAAGCGAGGCTGCCATATCGCGAGCAGACAAACACTTTAATGTTTTATGATGTTTTTATAACAATACGCTAATGTCTGACCTGTGACAGCATTTTATACTAAAACGATGAATGTGTTATCTTTACACATGTGACCAGAGCAGAACTGGCTGAAATCTTTGGCTTCTATAAGCTGTAAAAACCTGATATTTTCAGATATATTCATGAATTTCACAGGATGCTCATGATGTCACTGAGACATGTCCAGGGGGAATTTTCAGCGTTCACTTTGCTGTTACATTGTTACTTTGTTACTTTGTTACATTACTTTGTTACTTTGTTGCATTGTTACATTACTTTGTTACTTTGTTACATTGTTACTTTGTTACATTGTTACTTTGTTACATTGTTACATTGTTACATTACTTTGTTACTTTGTTACACTGAAGCTGTTTTTAAATGCAGCCTCGGTGCTGACTGATTCATAAAAAGACTTTATAAAGAATTAGTCACTGATCATTGATTATAATAGAAGTTTATTGAAGGTGTATCTATCCCATAATACAACAGAATTCAAAATACATGTTAAAAAAGAGGATTAAAAAAAACCCATAAATTCTAAAATATATTTGAAAATATGTAAAACATGAAGGCATCAGAAGCACCAGAGAAGCTAACACAGCTCTGTGTTTGTAGCAGCAGGCAGGGTCAATAGCAGAGAATAGAAAATGTGTGAGTTACTCAGTTTGCCCTGAAAAGTTTTTATATTTATGTATTAACACCAGAAACATCGTTCATAAAGAGCAGCTAACTAAACGTCTCTTTATCCTGGTGCAGCCTCTCAGTCCTACAGTAACTGTCCTCATATACGTTATTATAAAGAACAAATACAAACATCATCCAAATAATCTGAAGTTAAACCAGATAGAGCATTAAAAATGTAGCCAAACAAAAATATGTTTAACATTGACACAAAAAGACACTCGTACATGTTGTACACACAAAGAGAACGGGATTCATTCTTTGACTACTGTTAAAAAGTTATTTTCTCTGCAAAAATAAGTGCACCTGCAAATTTACTATGAGATTATGAAGTGTGCACGTTAATCATTTTTATGTATGTAATTGTTATGTGGCTTTAATTTGAACATGTTAACATAATACAACAACAAAGGAAACAATTAATTGTAATTAAAAACTTAACATGTTCAAAAAGGAGAAGGAAAAAGTGTAAGCTTGTTTAATCATCACCTTTCTCTTCCTGTTTTTGTCGCATGCTTTTTAAATTCTTCCTTACAACTCGTTACCCTTATTTGGTTTTATAACCCCAGTAACACACCAACAGATAAACATTGCACACATACACACACACACACACACAGACACACAGTGTGTAAATAGTGGGTGAGAACACCTGGTCAAAGCCCCGCCTCCTCCCTGTACTGCTTTCAGACACAAAGATATCATTCAACACAACTTGTTTATGTTACAGTCAGGAGTTAGAACATGACACGCTAGTCCACTTAGACATGAATTTAAAATGACACCAGGTGTTTTAAAATATAATTCAGCAGTCTCGTCAAAGGTACACTGGAACATAAGTCACCACATTAATAAAGTAATATAATTGTTTTGGGTTTTTTTTGCCATCTTTAGTCTAATTTTGGACCGTCGGGTGTCTGTGAGCTGTTACTTTGATGACGTCTCACTCATCATTTCTCCTTCGATAGTTTTGTTCTCCGCTGTTTACGAGCAGAGGTTCATTACTGCCCTGAAAAAGAACATAAAGTCCCCGTTACACATTCCACGTCTCACCCTCCAGATCACATAAATACAATCACCAAAACAAAGAGCTCGTGAGACACTGAGCTCATTTCTCAGTGCTCTGCAGTCACCAAACTAAACTGTGGGACATTTATCACAGATTTATTTTAAGTAACAGACATTTTTTCCTTCACCAAAACATGTGAGTAATGAACGTTTGTTAAATTAAACGTGCCAACCAAAGAACAGAGGAAGTTCATATCACACAAAAGAAGCTCCAGCAGACTCAACACAGGGACTCGTCTGCAGGACTTAGAGCAGGTTACATGTTGTGTTGTGCTTTAGTTGTTGTCTTGCAGAGTTTACAGTTGAACACCTTTGTATTCACTAAGAGGCACAGCAGTATCAGCCCACCCTGCACATAGCTCCACGAATCCATCCTGTGTCACCTGTAAACAAATTCAAATATTAGTTTTACTCTTCTTTAAGGTGTTAATGATACAGATATGATTTAATCACTCTCAGTTACACAACAACAGGAAACCTGTTTCTCATAAAGTCACAAGATGAAGGCACAACAAAAATCAATCACTGAACCCTGCATGTGTGCAAAAGTTGTGAAGAAGCTTAATTTTAATAATAAAAATCAATAAATAATTTCATACTTTTGGACATTTGATTATTCAAATCAGTTTCAAATGAATGTTTAATCACCTGCGATGCACCCGTGGTTTAAATAAGCCAAATAAATGAACTGACATGAGTATCTGAATGGATCTTCTGAGACACGCCCTCTCTGGATGCTTCTGTATCAGTGGGTAAGTGCAGAGTGCACTGAAGGCATCCAAAAAAAGTAAATACAGAAAACATATGTTTACGAAAATCAAACATTGTTAGTTTGAGAAAGTGACAATATTTCAATCACTTCTGAAAGATGCGCTCATTTATTTGGAACGAGTAGCACGGTGATTAGCACGGATGGACGTCTCAGGGCTGTGAGCACAGCACTGGTACTCTGGCTCTGTCCTCACTCTGAGTGCTGACAGCCTGCTCTGCAGGAGTACCGGAGCTTTATTCATCCAAGAACTAAGCTTAAAGTTTAAGATGCACATTAACTTTCCTTTTCACTGAGAGCAGGTTCCAGTGTTTCTGCTCCACACAACAAAGGCTGCCCAACAGAAACGTTCTTCCTAATATCAGGAACATATTGATTCTTCTTCAGCCTTTTCTCATGTAACTGAACCACCAAGCTGTGTTCAGAGACAACCGCATGTAATGTTTATGTTAGTACATCACACACACACACACACACACACACACACACACACTGTACCTGTGTCATGAGCTGAACACCACAGTGTGGAGTTGAGGGCAGCAGTCTTGTTACTGACAGGGTTTTCTGCCCTGCAGGTGTAGATGGATTCATTGAGCCTCTGGATCTCCAGAGTGAGGGTTAGGTTGATGGAGACAATTGAATTGAAGGTGAGCTCTGCAGTGTGGGGGTTCAGCAGCAGAAGACCCTCAAAGCCTTCCTTAATAGAAGTCGTATTATTCTCAAACACAACTATGGCCTCTCTACAGCTTTCACCCTGCATCCATCTGACTTTGGGGTTTTTCAGTCGCACGTTTATTTTAGGGTCCAGAGTGACATCGTTCCCCTCCAGAACATCAACATCAACATCAATAACTGTATTATCTGGATCTTAAAGAGAAATCACAAAAAATGCACAAAGTAAATTGTCATTTTGTTATTATTTGAGAATTTCAACACAGCACAGAGTCTCAAAAATCAAAGCAAACAGTTTTCAAAGCAAACGACTAAATCTGAAACATTCAGAGACAGGAAACGGTTATTCATTACTTACTGTGGACGATGAGGTCAAACGCTTCGTTCAAGACTCCGTCTGGTGTAAAAAACTGAGCTGCAGTCGTCTGCATAACAGTGAACAGAGAGTCTGTGTCTCCTAAAAATTGAGCCTAAGGGAGGAAAATCTTCTTCTCTCCCCCCTCCCTCTCCTGTTGCTACTTCAGTCATGAAACTGATCAATGATCAGCTGATCGTCTCTCTTCTTTGTTTATCACTTTGCGCCAGAAACAGGAAACCAGCGGATGTCGCGTTAAACAACAGCAGCACGTTTAAGCTTGATCAGCTGTTGTTAGAATTTATTTAATATTAGTTTCTAGTATCAGCTGATGTTTGCTGGAGCCACAGCTGTGAAGCTGCTGGTCATGATGGTTTGGATATCTGGTGAGAGGGAAACATGAAGATGAAACCAGGAGACGTCCTTACTGAATCATCAGAGCTGAACAGGTGAAGTTATGAACTGTTTCTGAGAGACAAATAACACCAGGATCCTTTTCTAAGTAGCTGACAGCTGGTAACTGTGCAGGGGCGGGTCTAGCAAAGTGTTGCCAGGGGGGCAGGTAGGGCATTAACAGGGAGAGGGGGGCACAAAGAAATACTTTTCTTTATTATTCTAATTTAAAATTTCTCGCTTTTAATAAATAATTATCTGAATCTTACAACCAAAGTTTTTATCTGATGTAAAATGTATAAAAATCATACATATACCAACAAGACTGTACATCACTGTCACCACAGCGTCTGTCTTCATTCAAAGGCTTTATGATTTTCCTATAATACCTGTTGGGCCGGTCTCTAGTCAAAATACCCAGGCTGATTTTTTGTCCCAGTCCAGCCCTGGATAGAGAAAGGAAACTAGAGGCCAAGATGAAGGTAGCATGAAGGGAAATAGAACTACAGAAAGCTGTGGTAAAGAAAGAGCGGCTTGAGGAGTACACTAAGCTCAAACTGACTGTTTCATATCACTGCACGCCTCGCACACAGCAAACTCATCTCAGATGAAATAAAGGAAGAATAACAAAAGACACTCCTGCTGGCCTCAATCGTTCTTCAGCAGCGCATTGTGGGAAAGTCACCAGGATATGGTGTAAATGTCAAGGAGTGCAGTGTGGCAGGCGCTCAGACTCAAGGTGTTAACTCACAGTCACAGCTTTATTGGCTGGCAGGGAAAAACGTACAAACTAAACTAAACTAAACTGGGAAACAACAAACTAAAACACACAGGGAGATGCACACAGCAAGCGGGATGACACAACACTGACTCAGAGAAACACAGGGTTTAAATACACCGGGAAGTAACGAGGGGAATGAGACACAGAAGGAGAGCACAGCTGGGAGAAATCAGGACTGACGAGACAAGGAAAGCAGGACGCATTCACATAAGACACGGACCTTCAAAGTAAAACAGGAAGTACGACATAGAGACGCGAACTTGACACGGTGGAGACAGCAACTAAGAAACACAGAGACAAACCATAAGGTAGAGGACTCCAAGAACCGAAAGACCCAGAGGGAAACTCAAACATGCAGACAGACTTACACAGAACAGAGGGGACACAGAGAAACATGAAGGGCAAGAGATTGAAACTAGAAACCATAGAATAACTCACACAAGTACAATAATACAAAAATCACAAAGAACTAAACATGCTGGGTCAGGAGACCCAGGACCCTGACAGTAACCTTATAATCTGAAGACTGTAAAGCGAGAACGAGCTTCTCTTTACTAACAAATGTTCAGTAGTTTAAAAGTCGAAACAAAACCTGCAGACTGAGAATTGAAAGATAAGCATTTGAGACCTACCTGCCACGAAAAGCAAAAGCACCGTGAAAATCATGTTTTACTGGAGTCGACGACGAGATTCTGCTGCACTCCAAAAGGACACCTAATAACGCTTCTTTTTAGCGCACATGTGCAAAGAAAACTGAGCTTTCATTTGTATTTTTGCTGTGGATTGTGAAGATCATTGTAGGATGGGGGAGGGGGAACACCCTTTCCTGCTGAAAAGCCCCTCCCTTCAAGCAGATTCCAACTTTCTCTTTCACAAATGTTCCAGCTCGACTCCAGATCACAGTGCTGGTAAGAAAAGCTGAATAACTTTTTAAAGGACAAACAGAGGCTGTTCATGTTGACTCAGCAAAGCTGGCTCACTTTAGTCTCTCAGAGGGAATTTCTGTGTGTGTGTGTGTGTGTGTGTGTGTGTGTGTGTGCGTCGCTGTGAAAGTTTTTCTCTGTTGTTGTTATTGTGACATTATTAAACTGTGGTTGTTGTTTTCAGACTGCTTTGGGTTGTTTTTTGCGCTCCTGTTTCTCTGCTGTGAAGTGAGAAAAGTCTGAGTTGGATCCAGTGAGATTTACCGACTGTGTGTTTTTGCTGAGTCTGACACGTCTGCAGTCTTTACTCATAACCACAGATTACAGCAGGACGACACTGCTGAGCGTTCCAACAGCAGACCTCTTCCGCTTTTCCTTTTTTCCACACATCCTGTTCCAGCATTTACCAACTGTGTGATGTCACAGGGAGGGGTTATCCCTAATATGGTCATGTCAGCTAAGCACCTTTTTTACAAACAGACTGAACTGAAGGGCTGACAGAATAAATCAAACTGGGTTCATTTAAATATGAATCATGGATGACTGTGACTGAAACAGGAACCTCTAACGTGCAGATGCAGCACTTTTACTGCTTCGAAATCTTTTCTTTTATTTAAGCGTTTTGTAAAACTGTTACAGCTGTACCTGTTAAGGTGGATTTCTCCTCCATATCAGACACACAACAGGTGGTTCACCTTCACAGATTCACAGAGTGATGTAACCCGCTCAGTCCAACACTCTGCTGCAATTGAGATTTCTAATCTCAGCAGCGCCACCTGGTGGTTTCCAAAGGTTTGGTTTGGAACTGTGTGCTGAGCTGCCCCATCAGCACAAACATGATCCGCGTGTTCAGGCCTGATTGTAACTGCAGTCTTGCTCAGGGTTGCATGTTCAGCTGAGTCCATAAACACACTGATACCAGATACAGACAGTGAAACATTTCATTGGACTCTGCAGCTGAGATGTAGTTTTAGTTCAGTCTGACCGGGTTGGTGTCAGTGTTTATTACTTCACTAGTTACTCACGGAGGTTTTTAAAGCTGCTCTGAGAGAAAATGACTGAGGGTCACACCAAAACAAACACAATGTGACTGCCAGGCAAAAATTTTTCTTTTTGTACTAGTTCTTAACTTAAAAAAAAATCTGATACTGCGTTAGTCGTATTATTAATATTAGGTTTAGTCTGCTACGAGGTCAAGATCAGAAGAGGTTAAATTGAGAATGCATCAAATATGGATGCTTCAGCTCTTCCTAAATAATTACGGAACAAAAAAATCTACATTTGTTCTTTGAACATTTGCATTGCATTAAATCGTATTTTCTATCCTGACTGCGGCCTCTCCCGGGCTGTCAGAAGGTCAGAGGAGGGTATTTCCTGTACAGGTCGCCAGTCCAACACTCGATCAAGATTTTCATATAACTGTAAAAATCATAAAGTTCATTACAATAATCTGAAATGGTTTTAAAACTAATGTTTTAAAGCATTACATTTACAGCGTTGCGTTGTGATGTTTGTGTCACTAGATGGCGCAATTGCAGTGTAGTGTGTGTCCACGGTGTGGCCTTCAGGCCAGAGCCAATCATCTGTCAGCTGGACTCCTGTCTCAGCTGTGCAGACCCACTCACTGTGGGGATCACACACAAAAACCACCGCAGTCGTATCAGCGTCTGTATTTATGACGCACACGGTCCTTTCACTGGTTTCCTTCTGCGTGAGCTCTTTGTCACACCAAAATAAAAGCCCTCACAGTCAGTGGCGGTCCTAGCCTGTTTGGTGCCCTGGGCGAACACTCCCTCTGCCCCCCCCCACCCCCCCCACCCCCCACACACACACACACACACACACACAAAACATATTAAGGATTGTACATTAACATAAAACTGTTGTACACACACATATGAAGAGAGAGAGAGTATGCATGATATGCAAACGGCTACCAAACAGCCATCATAATTCGTCATACAATGAGAACAGGACAAATCAACAATTAACAATGACTAATTAATATTACAATCTGTAAGATAATGTATTGTTTGGAGTTTAGTCTGTTACTGTTGCTATTTTTATCATTTCTTCTTAGAGCAACTGTAACCCACATAATTTCCTTAGGGATTAATAAAGTATTCTGACTCTGATAGTTTCAGGATGACCTGCCATCATCCAATCACACATCTGCTTACCTGCATCTTTTGCTCGTTTCTCCTCCTCTTCTTTTCTCTTTTTTCTAAACTGAGGACCTGATGGCTTTGAACTTTTCTTGTCCATCTTGGTTTTAATTTTGCACTCCAGTATGAACACAAATCCCTCAACCCGAGGATCACCACAACATGATCTAACAGACCTACACCTTAGTTCACAGATTCATTTTGTCTAGGGTTTATTTCTGAGATTTCACACAACCCAGGATTCAAATCATGAACACATGATGGACTTGGATTTACAATATTATGAATGAAATGTGCTCTACTTGGAAGCAGCCCCCCCCCTTCGACGGGTTGTGTGTGAGACTTTAAATCATCAAACTGTAAATTATAAAATTTAAATTGTTATTGATCCCTTTACCCCTGGTCCTAAAGTGTATATTTATTTTCTTACTCTTCTTATATTTGTTGTTTGTTTACTTGCACTGCTGTAACTGGAGCCTCGTCGTCTCTCTATATACTGGACTGTATGTAGCGGAGATGACAATAAAGTTTACTTTGACTTCAGCAGCGAGCAGGCGCACCGAGGGCTCTCGCGCTCTCTTTTCGCGTATAGAATTTCGAAAAAACATCGGTGCAAATTATAAGTCTGTATCATGATGTCTGATGTTTTCGTGTTTGTTGTTTTGTTTTTATTTTGTTTTACTTTGCGAGCTGGTTATTAGACGCTGCTCCAGCCAGCCAGAGAATCCCCCGCCGCCCCGCCCTCTCCTCCCTGTGTCGCAAGCAGCAGGCGCACCTCGCAAACGGAGGGCGCCCCAGCAAATGTACGATAGAAAACCGATCGGTGCCTGTACCATTCCCAATATGCGCTGGCTGACGTCGGGGCAGCATGAGTACGAGCATTTTTTTTTTTTTTGCCGACGCCCCCCACCACGATACCGCCCCGGGCAACTGCCCGTGTCGCCCGTATCTAAAACCGCTACTGCTCACAGTGTCCGTGTGATCTGTTATCAGTCACCACAGGGTGATCTTTGGTTACTGGTGTTACATCTGGTGCATGTGGTTTGGATCAGGACAAGTTTGAACTCGTAACAGTTTCTGCACATGATGACATCATGATCTTTGATCATTTCTTTATTATTATTATTTTTATCTAAACTCTAAAAGCATCTGTTTTTGTGTATATAGATAGATACAATTATATTATCTTCTCGAGAACCGAGAAAAAAACGAAACCTCCTGTTGAATCTTTTATGTGATTCCCTGCCTCTTTGGAGCTAAAAGAGGACACCCATACACGAGATATCAACGGAAAGCGCAGGATGTCCTCTGCTTAGTGCACCAGGACTTATTAGGGTAGCTCAAATAAGTCAAAACATATAGACTAAAAACAAATGTCCATTACAGAGGACATAAAGGAATAGACAAACTGCACTACTTTTAACTTCAGAATTTCACCACTAGATGGCATCATAGTTACATCTAAAAACCACGACTGTGGAAAAGTACACAGTACTGCAGTATTTGGCTTGAACTAAATTCAGTGTTCATCTTAGCAGATATTCAGATTTCTCCAACAAAGATAATTAAATATTATGGCATCAAATGTTTCACAGCTGGATTTTTATTGTCTCCAAACTGCACAACCAGAGCTGTTTAAAGCTAAGAAAAGAAAAAGCATGAGAAAGTTTGGGTTTTTGTGATGTAAATAATTTAGTCATGTGTTTTTGGTTTTAAAGAAAAACAAATTAGGTTGGGGGTGTGAAACTCCAGTCCTCGGGTGCCGGTGTCCTGGCACACCTAACTCTACTCAAGTCATTTTAAATAAATGTAAGTGTTTGGAAAAATGTCCTTCCAAAGGTACTTTTATTGCACCATGTTCATTCACTCATGAGCTGCTGTAACATGAACCAATCGGCTGAATCGCCACCTCAGCGTGCAGTCGGGTCTATAGAGTTTTAATGACATGCTCGTTTTATTCAGGTGTGTTGCAGCAGGGACACGTGTTTAGTATTTGGATATATCATATGAAGTACATGCACCTGCAGCTGCTGTGAGTTAAATACAAATTCTGTGCACTGTTCGCTCAGCTGTTGTACTTCGTTACTGACGTTTATACCCTGGCCTCCTGCCGTTCCTACATCCTCTGATGCTGGCCAAGTGAAATCTTTGTTATACTCCCTGATTAACTGTAACCAAAGCTAAAAAAGCACCTTTGGTCATTTGTTGTTCTGTCTTCTGTTCTTATGAACTCTAAGCTCCTTTTTACTGGCTCCCTGATTCAAACTTCACACTCAAAAGCTGCTGAGTGTGTTTGCTGAACAATCCTAATGAAGTTTCAGTGTTTGGATGTTTATTAGCGAGCAGGAGGTTCCTGGTCCGCTCAGGTCTTTCAGTGACAGCTTCCTGTGGCTGTGGTTGGAACCAGTAAAGAAAGTGGATGAATGAGCTGGACCGTACAGTGTAACTGCACAACACTGTATCTGTGTTCTGACAGTGTCTGTAATTCATAATCAGCTCATTTAAAATTGGTGTGAAGCTGCTTGAATTAAAGCTGAAGGTCTGTAGTGAGGTGTAGAGAGGCAGAACCACAAATGTATTCTTGGTCCAACAGGTTAAAGACCTGAAACTTAACTTCAGTTTACATATAATAGAAGAATATTTGATTTGGACCGAGCTCACGAGCCCGTCAGCGACGGCGAGGTTCCTTAAAGATGAGCACTGACACTTTAAAACAGGCTCTGAAGCTGAAGCAGAGCAGCTGATTTCAGCTGTTACTCTCCTGTACTCTTCCTCTGTAGTCGAGTATTTAATTACACAAAGCTGACAATGATGATGCACAAAGAGCAGAGTTTATATTTAAAGTGTTTGTTTCTCTAAAATAAGACACACTGACTGAAATCAGCTGATTATACTGGTTTATAGTGGCTCATGGTGGATTACTTCCTGTTCCTGCTGCTGCTGCCTGAGGATTATCCTCTTTGTCAGCTTTGATACACGTACTTAAACAGATGTTTCAAGCTTATGAAGATTGCTTTTGTTAAACAAACTAAACTGGATGTGCCAGTGTGAGCGAGAAATATGAAGACAGTTTCTATTACAGTTTGTCTGAATGCTTAAACCCTAACTGTGATTCTCACAGCAAAACCACTCACTGAGTTTGCAAAACTAAAAGCACAAACACTGCTTTGCACTCAGTTTGCCATTTTGTAACACACACTTTGCAAACCTGTAGCAAAGTGAACTAATTATCTAAAAAAGCTTTCACATGTGACAGTGTGCCAGACAGTTGGCAAAATAGTGTAAATAATGTCTGTAAACGTGTATAGTTTTGTTAGGAGTGTGTTGATCATTTTGTAATTGAGTGTAAAGCAGTGAGTTGTGTTTACAGTTCTGCAAAAAGAGTGCTGTGCAGTGGATTGTAGCTACAGGTTTCCAAAGTGTGTGTTACAAAATGGCAAACTGAGTGCAAAGCAGTGTTTGTGCTTTTAGTTTTGCAAACTCTAAAAACTCAAGTTTTGCTGTAAGTGTTAATAGTTTTAGAAATTGTGCTGTAAGAATCACAGTTAGGGTTTAAGCATTCAGACAAACTGTAATATGATGGCTTGTGTTAACTGTTGGATACAAAAATACCATTTTTACAAAGGTGTGGAGAGTTAAGCAGAGTTATTCGCTTTTACAAGAAAACTACAATGTTTTGTTGATTGGGGGAAGAGTTTCCTTATTTGTGTGTAGAGTTTTGCAAAAATAGCCAATAGTTACAAAAATGTGCTCAAGCCATCAGAAAAAAACGTAATCAAGGTGTTTCTGCGCAGTGTACCAGGGGCACGGAGAAAAGCTGTCGTACAATAGGCACCGTGCGTGCGTGTGTGCGTGCATGCGTGTGTGCGTGCGCGTGTGTGTGTGCGTGCGTGTGTGTGTGTGCGTGCATGTGTGCGTGCGTGCGTGTGCACAAAAGTTGTCGTACCATAGGCACGAGGAGTGTGTGTGTGGCAAGGTGTTTCTGCGCAGTGTACCAGGGACACGGAGAAAAGCTGTCGTACCATAGGCACGAGGGGAGTGTGTGTGTGTGGCTTAGTGTTTCTGCTCAGTGTACCAGGGGCACGGAGAAAAGCTGTCCTACCATGGGCACGAGGAGTGTGTGTGTGGCAAAGTTGTTTTGCTCAGTGTACCAGGGACACGGAGAAAAGTTGTCGTACAATAGGCACGAGGAGTGCGTGCGTGCGTGCGTGTGGTTAATGGCTGACTTCCCTTCAGCTTGTGCTGCCTTGGCTCTTGCCCTGTGCGCAGATGTCTCACCATATATGGAATGGCCTTGTGTGGCATGTTTGATCACTTTGGCTTTTTCTCCTTCATATTGTGGATGAGGTGAGCTGAGGCTCTGCTGGATCAGTTGGTCTTTCCTGTTCTGTAATAAACCGATCCTGGTCTAGAGTCAGAGAAAGATCCAAGAACCCTGTTGGTGCAGATTCTTTGGGAGTTGGGAAGAGCTGCTCAGTCATGATGACACAGCACAAAACCAAACACAGCGAGCTTCAGTCCCCCTGTTCAAGCTAAAAGGACCGACAGGAAGTGGGTCGACTGGTTACTGTTTCCTGTATGAGCAGTGATCACATGACTGAGACCTGTTTGATTGTTTCTATTTTTATATCCTTAACACTGCCTTAGTTTGCTTTGTGTTTGTCATCTTTTTATTGATTTATTCTGCAGAAAAAAAGTTTGTTACACTTTGTCACTGTGGATCTGACAGAACAGTGAGGAGTCATAAATCCACAGGCCTGAAGGGTCGAAGGTTAAAGCACTCACTGTTTGTGAGAGACCGCACTCCCCCACTGCGCACACACACACACACACACTCAGCAATGGAAACAGCGGCTTGTCTGTGGTTGGAGGGTGGGTGCTTTACAAGACTGGTGGTTTTAAGATTTAGGGTTTATAACAAAGAGCAGCTGATGACGGGAAACAGCTCTCAGCCAGATAGCCCAACCAACACGAGCGGTGCAGCATAAAGAGATGTCAATGCGAGGTGTGAGGGGTCTGAAATCAGAGTTCTCAATGTTGGTAACCATGGTAACGCATGCTGACCACATCCTGGTCCACAGCTGAACATTTTCACTGAACCGCAGTAACACAGGAAGATGTGCAGTAAAGTCATTATTCACAGTCTTCACTTCACAGTAACAAAGGAAGCGACTGCTAACAGGTTAACTCAGGTGTGTTTTCCAGTTTGTGCCAAACTTAAACTGGTTTCCACGTGCAGTCTGATGGCCGAGGGTAGGACTGTGTCATACTGTGATTACATGATTAAACTTCCTGCCCCCCTGTCATGGTTTTGAGTTTGTTGGCGGTTATTCATTCTTCTTTGGTATCTTATTATTATAGTTTAGTATCATTTTATAGGGTTTTTTTGTTTATTCCAGGTTAAGATGAGTTTCAGGTTGAAGCTCTTCTGCTTGTTCTTTTTCCCAGTAACTCTGAGTTTCATTGTCTCTATTTCTTCCTCACAGTTTCTTGTTTATGTCGGTTTCCTTTGTGTCCAGTGTTCCTCGTTAGGTTAGGCAATATTCAGTTACCATCTTTTGTGTTCCTTGCATTTAGTTTTTTGTATTTTCGATCAATAAAGCAGTAAAGTTCAGTCCTGCCTCTGCTCATCATATCTGCTTTGATTGTGAGGGACCAGCTTTCCTCTGCTCTCTCTCTCTGCATGGCTGCAGTGTGAACAGTCAGATCAGGTTACAGCAGTGCTACAACAGTTGCATCATATCACAGCTAGATAGAAATAAGTATTTTCTGTTTCAGGTTTAATCGCCTGTGTTTACACAGAGGAACCGTGAACACTGGCATCACGTCTAATAAAAGGATATTTGCACAGGAGTAATGAGATTACTGCAGCAGGAACCTTAACAATGGCCTCATTATGTCTCCTGTCAACTTTCCACAGCAGCCACAACTTGTTTTTTATGTGGGTGGTGATTCTTCCCTCTCTCTTTAACTAAATGCTGACATATCACATAATGATTTTAACCTCAAAACTGTTTGTGGTTTCTAGAAGTCAGCGAGGAATAAAGAATATCTGACTGATGACTCTTGGTTACGGGTTCATCTGTTTCAGTCAGAGTGATACCTGCCTCTTTTTTTCATGAGGGCGCTTTCTTGCTTTTGCCTCCTCTGCGCGTTCTTTGCACCAGCTACAAGCCTTTATTGGTCTATTATGATGGGATGTACATGTGTGGGTTTGTAGTACAGCCTGAACCACAGAAACTGTGAATACTGAAGCTGTGGTCTGGATGGTGGCCTGCAACCTGTGCACATATATGGGCTAGCTAAAACTAGCTAGCTGATAGCTAAAACTAGCTAGGCTAGCTAGCTGATATCTGTGAGTGACTGTCGATCAGCCGTCACATGTTAAAGCAATGCACACATGTGAATTTTCCCTTTATGATGACAAACCAGAACATTTTATTGGAAAACAGGTTAAAACCAGCTCAGAGAAACTTTGGTGGTTTTAACCTGATTTTAAGATCTGTTGAGCTTCAGCCTGAAAAAACCTTCCAGGTTAAGATGAAGTGAGAGGTGTTCATCAAAATCATCAAATACCGGTTTGTGCACTTTAACATCTGCGTAACTAAACTGTTTTACTTTTTTGAGTTTCATCATTGAAGCACTCTGTGGGCATGACTCACTGTGCATATTTCCACAGTGGCTTGTTGAATGAGTTGAGGCTTGTGGCTGACCTCACAGTGAGAGCTGTTTATCTGCACTGTAAATGCACGCCGCTGACTTCCACAGTTACTGTCACAGTGCAGACGGGATAATCGGGTCAGTCAGCAGCTAGATTCTCTCTGATTATGATGACCAGCAAACTGAAGCCTCTGCTGTAACAGAGGTGCTCACACCTACTGATGATCAGGTCATCAGGGTCACCTGGCTGCTCTGAACTTACCCTTTTAATTACCATGGAAACAGTGAGAGTGGACTTAGTGTTTGAACGTGTAATCTGTCATCTCAGGCTGTAGCTGCATCATTTTAGGACCTGTTGAGATCCAGATGTTTTTATTATGTTCTGACAACATTAAACCTTAGAAGGGTTAAAGGTTGTGCTGCTGGCAGAGCAGGTGCTCTGCGCCGGTGCAGAGGCTCAGTTTAACAGTAGCTGAGTGAGAGGAGAGAAAATCTCCTGGAGGTTGGAGTCAGGTTTGTGACTGTTTATTATTTTGTTTTTATGATAGACCGCGACTTCAAACTTTCAAAGGACCATGAGCTGCTGTTACTCCTGTAATGGGAGATTTTACCACAGCTGCAAGGTCGTAGTCACACAGGCTAAAGCTGTTTGTTCTAATTAGAGTTGGATGTCTCGAGACCGGTCTTGGTCTCGAGACCGGTCTCGAGACCACTTTTACGTGGTCTTGGTCTCGTCTTGGTCTCGACGGACTTTGGTCTCGGTCTTGTCTTGGTCTCGCTGTCTCGGTCTTGCTGTCTCAGATCAACATAGTGGTCGGGAGATTTGGAGTCAACAGTATCCATGACACACAGCGTAACGTTCGATAATGTATCATGCGCAAAAGCTTTAGCTCTAAGAGCCGTGCTTAGAGAGTGCTTTGTAGTGAATCAAAATAGTCGACTCCCATTGAGCGAGAGCATTTACCAACATACATAAAGATATTACACATAAAAAATACACGGAAACATTGGAAATCAGTTTTTGGCAGGCAATCACTTTTTGGCACAACACCGGCTCCTCAATTAATTTCCTTTCGCTGCTCAGCTGTCACACAGCGACACACAGTGGCTCAGCCATGCTCAAATCCCTCCACATTGTGGCATTTTATTATTTCGCCTTTCGCGCCCTTCAAACACAACTAAATGCAACCTGTTAGATTGAGCAGTATGCCCGGTCAGTAAGTTACTGAAATGTCAGCGACTTCGTCTGTCATAAAGTTTGCGTTCATAGAACACAAAGAGTTTTTGGTAAATGCAAAAAAGAAGCATTCGGCAAAGTGCAGGTTTTGCAAAGTCTCCTTGACCGAGACAGCCGGGACTACCTCAACCTTCACCAGGCACCTGGAGCGCAAACACCCTCAAAGGTAAGCTAGCCAGTAGCCATCTATCCATCTTCAAACTCTTCTAACTACCTTTCCAACCTCAGATGACCAGGTCATGTTTATGTAATATTGTTATTTATAATGTGTTCTTCAAATGTTATAAATTATGTAGGGACAGTTTTTTTGCAACCGTCCCTGCAGACTTAACTTTAACTTAACGTTACGTTACATGCTATGTACAGGTAGCTAGCGCTAGCAGTGGCTATCAGCTACTTAAACAATTTTCACTAACTTTAGGTATTTTGGTGAATTCATTGAGCAGAAATATATCGAAACCATTTCAGTGAGCACTTTAAGGGCTGGTATGGTGTGGTTTTTTGTCGACTTTAATGGGCATATTTATGTGGTTGCTGACTCGTAAGTAAGGACGGGCGTTTCAAGAGTGTCCCTATAACATTGCTCGGCTAACAGCGGCGTTCTCGACAGTGAAGCCCAGATCAGAGCGGTCTATGGCTCTGGTCCAGATAGCACGGATCGCAAAACTGAGTCCTAAAGTTCTTAAATCAAACTTAAGGACCTTTGACTATGACTTTCTTAGGTGTTTTCTACTATGTTGCCCTACTAAACCAGTCCAGTGTGTAGGGGCTATTTTAGCATTATTAGACACAGTTATTTTGTATTGGTGTAACTTCAGACTTTATTGAGTAGTTCATTTCTTGTCAATACAGCTGTGTCTGATAGCTGACTGGCAGGAGGAGGTTTAATGAAACATGCAAAGTTAATGCACAGACATTTTGTCTTTTGTAGATTCCATTCAACTGTTTTTCTGTTCTTGTTATTTAAGGTCTTGCAACCCTGAACACTCCAGTATTTTCTTTGTATGCAAAGGTCTGCCCTTATTGATAGGTTTAAAACTACTGTGCTTGTAAGATACAGTAGTTTTTGTGGTTGAATAGAAACAGATGTTTTACAGATTCCTATTTCCCTGTTTTGTAGGAACTTGGAGTACAAAGCAGGATCTGCAACATCAGTGATAGCGGTCAATCCCACACAGCCTCAATTATCATTGTTTTCTTCAAGCATCCACTTATTTTCCCCAAATTCACCCAGGCAACAGGCCATCACCCAGTCCATCCTCCAGGACCTTATAGTTGGATGCTCTCTCCCCCTGTCTATCGTTGAGAATCCACATTTTAGACACTTCCTGAATGTCTTGGATAGCAAATACACTCCTGTGTCTAGAACCACCTTGACAGAGAAGCTGATACCTCACCTTGTCACTAAAGTGAAGGGTGACATTATCAAAGCCCTGGAAGTCCAGCCAAATGTAGCAATAACAACAGACCTCTGGTCTGACCGGAGGCTTCGTACTTTCCTGGGAGTTACTGCTCATGTTGCCTGCAAGAACAAGGACTCTTACAGTTTACAATCATTTTTGCTTGACTGTAGGCATTTCACAGGGAAGCACTGCGGCGAACGAATCGCCTCAGCATTTGACAGAATAGTTGAGGAGTATGGCATTGGCCATAAAATAAGCTACATTCTGACGGATAATGCATCCAATATGAAGCGGGCCTTTAAAGTCAGGATGCCAGAAGTAGAGCACCCTGAAGGTGACAGCAGTGATGACCTCGATGATGAAACAATGTGGGAGGATGCAGAAGGTTCTGATCCATGGTCAACGGGTGAACGTCTTTCTTGCTTCGCCCACTCGCTGCAACTTGTAATCAGTGATGGGATGAAAGCGGTAAAGGCAATAGCTAGAGCCATTGCCAAAGCCAGCAAGTTTACAAACCTGCTGCACAGCAGTAGTAACCACAAAGACTTGTTTGAGGCACACTTTGGCTCCAATAAGTCCATCCCAGCAGGAAACAACACCCGCTGGAATAGCACCTACAGACAGTTAAAGGCTCTGATCACACTTGACCACGGGGCCATCACTGAAATGTGCAGCGATACAGAGAATTTAGTGTTTTCAACCCGAGAGTGGGCTCAGCTGAAAGACCTTTGTGCTTTGCTTGAGCCTTTTTCTGATGCAACAGACCTTACAGAAGGTGATCATCAGGTGACTATTAGCATGGTGGTCCCCACTGTTCTGGACTTGAAGAATCATCTTATAAAGATGGAAGTACAAATGCCCCAGGTTGTAACTATAGTCAGGGCACTGAAAAGATCCTTAGAGAAACGGTTCTCTGGAATTTTCAGGCAGATTTGCATGGACGAAAAGGATCCAGAAGAGCCGTTTAGCCATCGGATCTACTTCCTTGCCACCATGCTCGACCCCCAGTTTGGACTGACCTGGGTAGATTTGGATGTCCAAAATGGTGAAACCGGAACAGCACTGAAGAGGTTCAGAGATGACCTTAAAAAGTCATTAATAGGTGACTGTATAATAATAATTTATTGTTATTGTTGTTTTTGTTGTTCCACTTATTATCACTGTCTTTGGTTTTATAGCATCATTAGAAGCATCCTGTCTAATCCTGTCTTCGTGTGTGTGTGTGTGCACCCTTTTCCAGACCTTTTGATCACAGAGGTAGACAGAGACGGACCTGCAGCACCAACAGAAGTAGACACAGAATTATCAGATAGTGACTCAGCGCCACCCCCAAAACAACGTCTTCTTTCACGCTACAAGGCATTTAGGTTGCAACGCAGCACAAACCAGGACTCGAGCACTGATGCACAAATAAGCAAGTACCTAGGCAGCATAAATGACTCTGACTGTGATGCACTCACCTTTTGGTCAAAAAACAAAGAGCGTTTCCCCAGTCTACACAGTGTTGCCTTGAAGGTCCTCTCTGTCCCTGCCTCTTCTGCCCCAGTTGAGAGGGTTTTTAGTAGAGGAGGCATTCTAATGAGACCCCACCGCGTACGGCTAGGCTATAAGATGTTGCAATCTTTAGTTTTCTTGAAGTGCAATCAATCACTGTTTTAAAATGTGAACTGTTTTCTCTCCCTCCTCTCTGAAAATATGCTGTTTGTTCATTATATATTTGTTCATAATGTCTGTGTTCTATTGTTCCTGCCCTACTGAACATCAGGCTTGATTTAATTGGCAGTGTTGTAATCTCATGCCACTGAAGACATCAAGATGCCAGAATCTTTTAAGCACTTGTTCTTATTCTTATTAATGCACAATTTGTATTGGTATGTAATATTTGTAGTTTGCATCTGATTCATGTGAGGTGTGCACATGTCTTTATATTGTTTGATTACAGAATTTTACTTAAAATGGTGTTGTTTGACTAAATAAATGTGACCATTGACTTTTAAATAACATCTGCATATCACTTTGTGTTGACAGGCATTATCCATTTTAGGGAAGTTGATATCATACAGTGTAATTTGACTAGTACTACTACAATAGGACATGATGCAATTTCAAGTTTGTAATCTTCAGTTTGATGTTACAATTTTATCTATATATAAAGTATAACTGAAACCAGTTACATATTTCCCATTCTTTAGACAGTTGTTGGAGGTGATCGCTGTTTTGTCAGATGACTTTGGGGCCAGTCACCATCATGTCAGCCCTCAAAAGCACACGCAAAAAGCAAAAAGTTAGTCTTTTTTGTCCCGGTCTCGGTCTCGGTCTTGGTCTCGCCTCAACTTGGTCTCGGTCTTGGTCTCGCCTCAACTTGGTCTTGTCTTGGTCTCGATACCCTCTGGTCTTGGTCTTGTCTTGGTCTCGGATTAGGCGGTCTTGACTACAAGTCTAGTTCTAATATGTCAGAACGTTGGAGCAGCCTTTCAACGCCTCTCTCTGTCTCTGCTAGCAAAGTTGACCCAGACAACAAAGTAAAGCTAGTTTTCAGCTACGAGCCGACACAGAACCCACCGTATTAGCCAGAGGTCCCTTTACTACGGTTCGGAGCCGCGGACCTTCAGTAACAGTAATAAATCACAGCAATAGTACATTCATGTAGTTGTAAACAGCATGATAATATATTAAGTAATCCAAAGTATTCAGAATACGTTACTCTCATTGAGTAACGTAACAGAATACGTTACAGAATACATTTTGGGGCATGTAATCTGTAATCTGTAATGGAATACATTTTAAAAGTAATCTTCCCAACACTGTCTACACGTTATGTCCATGTCCATTATATAACTATAATCAGACTATGTTTCAGTAAACGGGTAAAAATGTGTGTCAGTGTCCAAATATATATGGTAAATGGTAAATGCACTTTTACTAGTCCTTAAGGATCCAAAAGCGCTTCACACATCCAGTCACACATTCAACTGTAACTATATCGAAGGAAAACAACAGATAAATATAAACAGCATAACATAAAGAGTGCACTGTCTTTGAGAGAGACTTAGCAGGCTGCACACACACACACACACTTCATACCAGAGAGGAAGAAGAAAGTTCACAAAGGGAGAAATGGAAACAGTTTGATGTGACTGCGTGGAGGGTGATTGTTCACCAGACTCCCAGAGGATCAGGGCTGAGTGGGCAGAGGGGGAAACGAGGAGTTTCCAGGCGACTCTGCTTTGTAAAACACATAAAGAAAAAAAAGATCAAGTACTGCATCGTAGAGTGTACAGGCCACAGTTAACACGTTAAAGGTTAAAGTTCATGACGGCACCGTTGGAGAAAGACTGGACCTTGTTTCTCTTGTCTCTAAAATGAGGGGCAGCCTTCTATCATGGGGGGGGTGGGGTGAGAGGAGGGACTGATGCCACTGAGGGTCACCAGGTGTGTTTAAACACACACATAGTTACAGAGTGGTTTAAGAAACACGGGGATGCGACTGGTCACGGCCTTTTAAGTTCCAAACAAACAATAATGTGGTAAAAGGGCGTGGGAGCATGGGGTGGTTTGTTTCAGAGCGCACTTCTGACTTCATTCTTTGAAAAATATACGATGTTTACTTTGTGGTTTTAATGTTGCAGTTTTGTTTTCTTTCTTTAGACCTTAAACGAGCCCTCGTCTGATCTGTGTGTAGCATATGAACTTTACAAATATGCAACAGCCCAAGTGTGAAAGGGTTTAACGTTTGGTTTGTCCTGTTTTGATGAGTTAAGTTTATCATCTGTATTTCTGATTCTTTATATTTTGGATTATGTAGTCTGAGGTTTCAGTGCATTAGTTGCACGTCCGTCTGACAGGTGACCCGAAGTCTCACCTGAACCTCGGCTCCAGCCTTTCTACCTGTTCTCGCACTGCTGAACGTGCTCAAACATGTAAAGCATGGACTCCCTGCGAGAGAAAAAGCAAAATATGTCCTCACTGACAGTACTTCCTCTTTAGGCGTTTTGATTCAGACTCGACTTCCTCAAAATCAAGGCCCATGGACCAAATTTCATTCATATATATTCAATCTGCATGTCTTTCAAAATTGTTCATAAATGTTATCCCAGCTTGGTGTAGCTGTGGTCTGGATGGTGACCTGCAACCAGTGCACATGCTAACTAAACAGAAAGGCCACATATACCAGCTAGCTGATATCTGTGAGTGACTGTTGACCCCCCATCACATGTTAAAGCAATGCACACATGTGAATTTTCCCTTTGTGATGACAAACCAGAACATTTTCTTGGGAAACAGAGTTTGTCTTTTGGGTTCACTTTCCCTTTGGTGTCACATATGTCATGGCGTCATGGTGAGTTTTACAGTTTGGTCTAGTTTGTGTTAAAACACATGAGGTGGTATTAATCTGGTTTACCCTGATCATCATCAGAAACATCAAACACCACTTTGTGCACTTTAACATCTGCGTAATGAAACAGTTTTTCTTTTTTGTGTTGCATCACTCGTCCGAGGAAACCATGATAGCCCGAGTGTTTCCTGCCTCAGTGACTCACTGTGCACATTTCCACAGTGGCTTGTTGAATGAGTTGAGGATTGTGGCCGACCTCACAGTGAGAGCTGTTTGTCTGCACTTCAAATGCACGCCGCAGACTTCCACAGTTACTGTCACAGTGCAGACGGGATAATCGGGTCAGTCCCAGAGTGGTCGTGAATTTGGACCTCTCAGTGTTTTGGCCTTTTAATCCTTCTCAGGTTGAGAAATAGCAGCTAGATTCTCTCAGAGGCTCAGTTTAGCAGTAGGTGAGTGAGTGGAGAGAAAATCTCCAGGAGTTTGGAGTCAGGTTTGTGGCTGCTGGCTGTGTTTTCTATTTGGTTTTTATATCCCAAACCAGAAGCCATCCGTCTGTCGAACGTTCACATCACGTTCAATCATTTGGCTGATTGTTCATAACTGTAATAACTATAGTAAAGCCTGTGTGGCTTTTACCTTTGACCCTGTCAGCATGTATGAGGCTGCTGATGGAGAAAACACGCAACGTTATTGTTTCTCATTTTCTGCCAAGTCATTTCTAACATGCTGTAACTGCAGCAGACAGCTTAGACAGCTGCCCTGGGGCAATGAACAAACCAGTTCCACGGTATTATTAATCATTAAACTCCAATCAGGTTCAATCACTTGTGAACTAAAAGTTTTGGAACTTTTCCCCTGGTTGGTCCTCACATGTCTTGTAGCCGTGGTCGAGTCAAAAGCGAGCGGTATTTCTGTGAACGGGTCTGAATAGTCTGAAAGAGTAGCAGGAAGCAGTGACGCAGATGTCGGCGAGTCAGCCTGGAGAAAAAAGGGAGGGTCTTAAGTTGTGACAGACCTTAGCCTGCAGGTCTGTCACACTCTCATTCTGCTGCTGCTGTGAGGAATGAGCTGCTCTCCTTCAATGCGCTGCCTCATCTTCCTCGTGTTTGTCCCTCTGTGTGAGTAATTCTCCTTTTTCATCATTGTTTGCCTCTTTTGCCTTTTTAAAGACAAACCTGTATTTGTCAAACTTTCACACAGCAAACAGGTCATGTTAGAGTTCATTGCATCAGCTGGGATGTTAGTGCAGAGGACTAATGTGTGTAACAGTAACAGTGTGTGTGTGGTTATGTTCTTTGTAAGTTTGATTCCTGAAGCTTTTCAACAGGAGCTTCTGGCTGAATCACAGAGCTGTTCAACACAGAAAACCTGTCTCTGTCCCAAACTACACATAACTCAGTGATTTTAGATGACAGCCTGTAACTGTGTGTTATTTGTGTAATGAGTCAAACTAAGTGTCATTATAAGACCTGGTCCTGCAGTCAGGAGTGTGTCTGTCATTGAGGTCATGGTGTTGTTGATAACTATGAAAGGGACTTTTTATTTTCTCTGTGCTGAGTCCTTCTGTTTGTCTTTGAGACGTAGTTTTGATCAGCATCTTTTCTCTTTGCTTCAGCTGTTTCATCTAAAGTATGAAGTGATGTGTTTCTCTCCGGGCTGTTGTTCTGAGTGCCTCATCTGGGATCGAGCTAATTAGACACTGCTAAAATGTTTAAGTCTGTCCACCCCAGCTGAAATTTTACTTTGAATTTGACTTCCCTTCATAATGATGGGAAGCCCAAACCTGTTGGGAGTCTTTAAGTGCCAACAAATGAAGCATGTGATCATAAAGCAAACTGTTTTATCAGCATGAGGATTATAAAGAGGTTCTTGGAAAAAATGTACCCCTGTTTGAGAACACCTGTAAGACCACACCCTGATAAACAGGTTTTCCTGCTAACCACACCAGATCAGTGCTCAGATGTGCACCCTGATTCAAGAAGTATTTTTTCCCTTTTGTGTATTAAAACTATTTAGCAGGAAATTCCCCTGTTTACACACACAGACAGTCTAAAGACAGGAGGGCTGGGCTGCATTAAATGTGTAATCAGCTTCACTTTGGTAGTTTTTCCTTTGATGTTGTTATCTGTACGTAAAAACCACAGTGAGACTGAATGATGCTGATTTACTGAGAATTTCATGTATTTGTGCGGATGGTGGATAAAATTCTGGTTATAAACTTACATTTACATCCGTTTAAATAAAGATTGTGATTAGAATCAATTCACTTTTACTTTATTTATTTTTTGTGAACAAATTGATCCTTGAACATCAGGATTTCTTGGTAGTTTGTCAGCTGTCACGTTGTTGATCTTTATATACAGTCTGTGGTTTGAAGCCGGAGCGCTAACTGTTGTCACAGACCGCAGATGTAGTCAGTGCTGTCAGATTACTGACACGCGGTAATACAGAAGAAAGCTTTGTAGCTTTTGTAGGCACAGAAAGTATCCGCAGGGCGCAGGGCGTGGCGTCACACACAGCAGGAAGCGGTGAGGCGAGAAAGTGACAGAAAGCGGTCCAATCCTTCACACGCGCCCAGTCTGTGGCTGCTCGTGCGTGAGGATGCGCTGCCTGGTCTTCCTCGTGTCCGCTCTGTGTGAGTAACTCGCCTTTTTATTATAAATTGCCTCCTTTGCCTTTTTTTGAAGACAAATCTGCGTTTGTCAAACTTTCGCGCAGCAAACAGGTGACGTTAGAGGTTATTACATTTGGGATATTAGTGCAGATGACAGCAAGGTGTGTGTCGCTCCCTGAGGCGCGGGAGTGGGGCTGGATACGTGGGGCGTCGTGCCGGTGACCGGCCTGTGCCGAGATCCAGTCAGAAGGTTGAAGGCGCGATCAGCTTTTGACTTTATTTAGTTAAAACAACAGTTAAAATTGTCGCTGACATTATAAATGTGTCTCTAACACAGATTTGAGGAATGTTACAGTAGTTCTGAAGAGGCCAAAAAGAACCGGATTGGTAAAAATGTAGCTACAATGTCACAGTTATAAAGATACTTGAAAAACTGGTGAGGGTCAGGGAGTGTGGGGGTCGGGTGGGTGCCGTTTGGGGTCTGCTGTCTCGCTCGTTTGGGGGTGGGCTGCCCGGTACCCTGCTGCGGTGTTCTGAGCTCTTCTCTCTGCCCGCCCTTAGCAGTAGCGGTTTTTGATACGGGCGACATGTTGCCCAGGGCGGCATCACGGGCGTCGGCAAAAAACTCATCAGGCAGCATTCATGCTGCCGACGTCACGCCAGCGCATAGCGGGGATGGCTTGGACACCCATTGGCGGTCCTAGCCTGTTTGGCACCCCAGGCGAACACTCCCTCGCCCCCCCCCCCCCCCCCCCCCCCACACACACACACACACATAACATTAAGGATTGTACATGAACATAAAACTGTTGTGACGCTGAATTTCACCAGAGAAACATACGCACGTTTCTCCTCCTCTTCTTTTCTCTTTTTTCTAAACTGAGCACCTGATGGCTTTGAACTTTTCTTGTCCATCTTCCATTGGTTTTAATTATAAACACCCATCCCCCCAGTGGCAGTCCTAACCTGTTTGCTGTGTTGGGCGAACACTCCCTTTGCGAGGTGCGCCTGCTCACTGCTGAAGTCAAAGTAAACTTTATTGTCATCTCCGCTACATACAGTATATAGAGAGAGACGAGGCTCCAGTTAGAGCAGTGAAAGTAAACAAACAATAAAAGTAAGAAAATAAATATGCACTTTAGGACTCGGGGCTTAAGGATCAATAACAATGTATAATTTATATTTTACAGTTTAATGATTTAAAGTCTCTCACACAACCTGTCGACAGGGGAGGGGGCTGCTTCCAGATAGAGCACATTTGATTCATAATGTTGTAAATCCAAGACCATCATGTATTCATGATTTGAATCCTGGGTTGTTCTGTGAACTAAGGTGTAGATTGTTGGGGATGTGTTCATACTGGAGGGCAAAATTAAAACTGATGGAAGATGGACAGGAAAAGTTCAAAAGATCAGTTTAGAATAAAAAGAGAAAAGAGGAGAAACCAGCAACAGATGCAGGTAAGCAGACGTGTGATTGGATAATAGCAGGTCATCCTGGAACAATCAGAGTCAGGATACTTTATTAATCCTTAAGAAAATTATGTGTTACAGTTTCTCCAAGAAGAAATGGTAAAAATAGTAACAGACTAAACTCCAAACAATACATTATGTTACAGATTTTACACATTTAGGAAATAACACTAATATATCCAGATCAGTCAGTATAAACATCAAGGATTAACAGGTGATTATAAATAAATATCAAGAAAACTGACGAGAATATTCCAGAGTAATAAAGAGTGTGTGTAAAAAGGCTGTAACTACTGCAGTGATCACAGAGTGTTAGATGGAGGAGTTGTACAGGGAGATGGTCACAGACAGGAATGATTCCTGTGTCGGTCAGTGGTGCATTGTGGGTAATCTCAGTCTCTTACTAAACGTGCTCCTGTGAGTAGCCAGCACGTCATGGAGTGGGTGGGAGGTGTTATCCAACATTGTCTTTATCTTGGACAACATCTGCCTCTCAGACACCCTAACAGAGTGCAGCTCCATCCTCACAGCATTACTGGCCTTATGATCAGTTTATTTAGTCTGTTAGCATCTGTGACCCTCAACCTGCTGCCCCAGCATGCAACAGCATAGAGGGGCTCCAGAGGGAGTGTTCGCCCAGAGCGCCAAACAGGCTAGGACCGCCACTGGCCCTTAGCACGTCTGTGGAGCCAGGACGTGCTGACTTAAATTTCCGTGGGAGCTCTGGACACTGGTGCAGTACGCTGCTGTTCTGGTGTTTGTGACCTTGATGGAGGTGGAGATGTTCTCACACAACAAGCGCCCACACCACCTGGAGTTATCTCCTCCAGCGTGCTCACCATGCCGGCATGTTTGGTGTCGAAGCCTCAGCAGGCTGAACTTTAAAGGATGTGTTTATAATGATGCAACCTCACGAATGTCCAAGCACGCGAGCACACAAGATGTGTGTGTGTGTGTGTGTGTGTGTGTGTGTGTCTTCTTTTTCTTCTTTTCTTTTCCATAGAAACCGTGTTGTTTAGCTCAGCGTGATTTTCGGTGGAGTATCTTCCAAACTCTGGTTCAAGTTCACTGACACAGGCGGGGCTGAGTCATAACACCACTCTGTGTCCCGCTCTCTCTCACAGTGGCCGTGTGTCGAGCTCGTGGGCAGAGTGATGATAAACCAGTGGTGGGGAAGGTTGGAGGGGACGTACGAATGGACATTGGAGCCACCGAGGTAGACAGAGACGCTTACATTGTCTGGTCTTATGGTCCAAAGGACGACGTCATCATCAGCTATGATAATGGAACATCAACTAAACTATCAGAAAAGTTCCAGCTGGATGCAAACGGATCTCTGACGATTCGATCCCTCACTGCCAACGACAGCGGACTCTACAAGGGTCAGATCTTCAGTACAAAGGTGTCATCTCAAAACTTTAACCTGACTGTTGTGGGTGAGTAGTAGTATAGTCACATAACACAAACACACTGGGGAAATACTCACTTTAGTTGGCGTCACATTATTTACCATTATTTCTTCTTATTATGAGAAATGTTACATCATGAATATTTCTGTAAAGGTTCTCAGTCATCCAGGTCATCGTAGTCTAAGGAGTGTTTTAAATTTAAATTTAAGGAGTGTGGAAAATACATTATTAGATAATAGGACTTTATTAGTGACATGTTAATTTAGAAGCTACTGAATGTGCATAACTCAGAGCCTTACGAGAAACTAAGGAGCTTGGAAAGAAAAGCATATGGACTTCTTTAAGTTACAGAAGTCCATATGCTTTTCTTCCCAAGCTCCTTAGGTTACATCATGAAGTCACATTAAAAACCCATTCAGGATGGATCCTTCACAATAAAAGCATCAGCATCATTAACTCATTATCAGATGTGACAGTGACCCTGGGAAAGTCAGAGGTTGATGGGAAATGGAGTTTTAAAATTTTCCTTTAACCTCCTAGGACCTGGCGTCCACATATGTGGACATCACATTTTTCGATGTCTAGAATAAAGTACTTCATTTTTCTCTACAAGGGCCTGATATCCATTACGAGAACGTTACACTGCTACTGTTCTATCGAAATTTAAAACAAATGTCCTCATACGTAGATCTCATTCTTGTCAGAAACAAAAATCAAGTGAAAAAAAAAATCTGGTAATTATTTGTTTTTACATTTATTGGATCCCAATCAAACCAAATAGCAAAGACAATTTTTAAATACACACCATGAAAGACTTCGGGTCTTAGGAGGTTAATATTTTCAATAGTTATAATATTATATTATGCACACAGCCATATTTGAACACTCACGATCAGCCAAATTTGTCTAATTTAATTACACACGTGAGCTCATGAGGCGGGCGGCTGTTTAACAGATTCTTCTGTTTCACATATTCATTTGTGCACATTATTGTTCAGAGTGTGATTTTCCACCTCTCCTCCTGTTTCCCCAGAACCGTCCAGTTATTCTTCAACACCAGCACAAACGTCAGCTGATCACAGCACCGCTGGTGAGTTTTCAGCGAGGGCTCGTCTCCATATATCAGTATGGATACATCAGCATTTATTACAGCAGACATGGATAGTTTTTATATTTTTATCTTGCTCTGGCAGAGACGAGCGCCTTTCTTAATTCACAGTGTCTATTTTTTGTGATGTACTTGGATTTCCTAATTATGTTTTTAGTTATAATATTTAATATTTCACATGAATTTCATCATTGAAATAAACATCACTGATTTTAGTGAAACTACTTGTTGTCTCCTTTTCGTCTGTTCCAGGTGAAAAACCAACTACCCCTCCAAAGAACGGGATACCCTGGATCGTTGGTGTTGCTGTTGGTGTTGGTGTACTGAGTGGGTTCGCCGTTCTTCTCGGTGTTCTCGGTGTTGTGTGGAGATATCGTGAGCGAATCAAAGCTCAGTGTGAGCGTAAAAGTAAGAGTGTGGGTTAGTTTCCTTCACCTGTGATGAATGAACTTTCTCACTATGAGACACGATGAGCTGACAGATTCTCAGTTTGTGTCACTGAAAGTAAAACCAGGAAGTCAGATTTGATCATTTCTAGCTTTTATCCAGATATTACAACAAATACCATCACACGCTGTGGTCAGCAGCCTGCAGGCATCAGCTGTTTGTTAATATGAACTTAACCCTTTAAAGCCGGTCAGAGCAGCACGCTCTGTTTTGTGTAACTAATTTTAAATCCCGGTAGCACTGCAACCACGTAAGTTAGCGCAATAATTGTTTTTGCATATGAAACCGGAGGAGTTGTACTTACATCTTATGCCATCAGCTTGTCCTCGGTCACAGTTTCCTTCCACATATAACTTTGCAAAAACTGCATAAAAAGCACTTGCAGCAACAAAAACATAATATTCCAGAAACACGCTTTGCTGATCCGATCAGCTGTTCGTAACACTTCCTACATTGGATTAGACGTCATCGCGCATGTCCGCCATGACCTGCCCGAAACCGGAAGTGACGTCATTTTCGCGGAAATGTAGTTTTTTACCGTCCGGGCCTCAATGAGCCTATACTGGTGTTTTTAAAAGTTATGTTTGACTTTATGACTTTCTGTGTGGTTTCTGGGATGCTTAGGACTCATATTGCACTGCTGGAAATAGTTTATTTTGATGCATATGCTGCTTTTTTGCAAATTTGCATCATAATATTTATTTTCGTTTTTCCTGCAGTATATAAAAATTGGTGTATTTCAAAAATAAAACTATGAAGACACTCAAAATAAATTTCCTGTGGTGGGAAACTATTTTGTGCAACTTTTTTGTATTTACAGTTTTGAGGGATAAGCCTCTTAAATTTCTCTAACTAGAAATATATGTTAAAAAAACAAAAACGATTTTCAATTTTTTGGTAGTTTATTGCACTTTTTTGCAATTTATGTAATTACTATACACTTAATGCAGACATATTATTAAAATCTGGGCTGTAATGGTTGTATTGATGTATAGCAACTTGAAATGCTCCCAAAAATGGCTCCACAGCATGTAAACATATAATATAAGCTCTGGCAGACTTGGTTCTATGGTAGGTCTTAAAGGGTTAATGAAGTGTCCACCACACTGAGAGACATTAGGAGTCACAGTCAGCATCTCTTGTGTCCGTTGAGCTCGACTAAACCTCAGTGAGATGTTCAGTGTTGTTGCATCTGCAGAGCTGCTCTTCTTCTTTCAGAGAGATGCTGTGACGTCTTTAACACGCGATCCACTGTCATCAGTCGTATTTTGTGTTTGCTTTTGTTCACAGAATGGTTTCGGGTTTGGTACGCGCCGTGTGATCGAGAAGATCCTGGAAGATCCTCCGGACAGGAGAATGTAACACAGGATACAGCTGTGCAGATACAGCTGTGTAACGGACCTCCCACAGACTTCCAGCGTTACACAGGTCATGTTTAATGCTGCGGACCTGACAGCGAGCACTAAACATGGCCTTTGTCTTTAGTATCTGTGTCTTTAAGATCCAAAGAGTAGCTGCTACACTGTGAACCTGTAACATCCATGGAGAGAGTCGTAGGTTTTTAAAGATCAGACACATAATGAAGCCTTAAAGTCTGGCTCATGTATCTCAGTGGACCTGCTCTTTCTGACCTGCAGTGCTGCTTTTACATTTTCTTCATCAGGTACTGAATACATACCCAGACAAAAACATGAGAGCACACAACACATGGACGTGCGAACACTCAGTGATGGGTTTTTAAATTTTACTGATGAAGAGAATCCCAGTGGGACGATGTTTTTAAAAAAAAGAAGGAAAAAGGTTTTTTTGATGCTGATGCTGGTTTGTTTGGTTTCTGAGAACGCTAGCTGTAGTCAAGTAGTCACCCCTGTCTAAAGCAGGGGTGTCAAACATAAGGCCCAGGGTCCAGAAGCGACCCAGCAAAGACTCCAATCCGGACCACCTGAGGGGTTTGGAAAATGTGAACGAGGGCACAAATTTTGGGGCGTTTAAGTGTAGTTTTAGATAGATAGTAACAGATAAATAATTCAGTAACATAAACATTCCTGTTTTTCACTGTTTCCTTCAATCATATGTGGCAGTACGAGCGGTGAGAATATTTCTGTAATTTTACGCATTAATCTTGTAGAAACGCTGAGATGTTCTCCTGTTACAGCACTTCTTCTTCTTCTGTCATGTTAAGATATCTCAGGGATTAAATGTGTAGTTAGCTTCACTCGTCTCGCTCACTTAAGATCAACGTGGGCTGTAAGTGGCCCTGGATGTCAAACGATATGGATATTCCTGGATATTCCTGGTTTAAACAAAACAGGAATGACGTCTTTCCAAACAAACCAAAACTGATTTTGAGGAAACTTGAAGAGCTCTGACAGACCGGGCTGTTTGGTGTTTACTGTTGTAATAATATTGCAATAAAAGACATTTCCAAAGACTACAGACTCCCTGTGAAGTGTGTGTGACAGACTTTACATGATTGATCTTTGGCAGTTTTTCCTTTTCTTTGATGTTGTTGTAAAAACCACAGTGAGACTGAATGATGCTGATTTGTTGAGAATTTCATGTATTTGTGCGGATGGTGGATAAAATTCTGGTTATAAACTTACATTTGCATCCATTTAAATAAAGACTGAGATTAGAATCAATTCACTTTTACTTCATTTGTTTGAACGAGGGATTTCTGTTTGTCAGCTGTCATGTTGTTGATCTTTTATATACAGTCTGTGGTTTGAAGCAACACTGTGGTCACAGACCGCAGATACAACCAGTGCTGTCAGTAATCTGTAATCCTGACTGAATTTGATGCCATGAGTAATTAGGGCTTCTGCTCTGACAACATTCAGGACATGTAACACTGATTGGTGGTCACATACATACAGTTACACTCTGTATCAGCTGTGGACACAAAGTCTACTGTCATTATAAACACGAAGCATTTTTACAGATGAGCCATCACGAGGAAAGAAACTCCTGATTATTAGAAGAGTGTATGTTTGATTTCTATGAAGGGACCTTTGCATGAAGTGTGAATGACAGTCAGTGTTGGGGAGTAACGGAATACCTGTAGCGCCGTTACGTATTTAAAATACAAAATATGAGTAACTGTATTCCGTTACAGTTACCGTTTAAAAAGGTGGTATTTAGAATACAGTTACTTTGTTGAAATAAATGGATTACACGGCGGTACTTCCCTGTTTCATATTGTGGCGGGTCAGGACTGTTTGGGTTTTGTTTGACAGCTACGTTCTGTTGTTCCAGGCAGCGTTACGGTTGCCATAGTTACAGGGTGACGCTCTCTCTCTGCGTGTTTCCTGGGTGAGGGAGACCTTTTTGTTGTTGTTGTGCTAAGCTAACAGGCAGAATGCTACAGGTATAGCTCTAAAGAATGTAGCATCATGGGCAGTGTAGTCCGTGCTGCAGGGAGAATGGACTGCCATACCCGTTATGTGTCTGTGAGCGAGGGAGGGAGAAAAAGGAAAAGTACGAGCTGTCATCGAGCAGAAACGGGAGCTGGAAGCATGTAAATATAATAATAACCACTGCAGCCAAGAAGAGTGCCTGACGAGCCCAGTTGTAAGTAAGCTATTAAGACTCGACTGTACACCGTGTTCGTGTTTTCCTCCAAAAACAATAAGTTCTGTTGGAGCAGCCTTTCAACGCCTCTCTCTGTCTCTGCTAGCAAAGTTGACCCAGACAACAAAGTAAAGCTAGTTTTCAGCTACGAGCCGACACAGAACCCACCGTATTAGCCAGAGGTCCCTTTACTACGGTTCGGAGCCGCGGACCTTCAGTAACAGTAATAAATCACAGCAATAGTACATTCATGTAGTTGTAAACAGCATGATAATATATTAAGTAATCCAAAGTATTCAGAATACGTTACTCTCATTGAGTAACGTAACGGAATACGTTACAGAATACATTTTGGGGCATGTAATCTGTAATCTGTAATGGAATACATTTTAAAAGTAACCTTCCCAACACTGATGATAGTGAGGAACAAGTGTCCAACATTTTTGTCCCAGTTCATGGATGAGTGACTCGCTCACAAGTTTGAAGAGGAGATCTCTCTGGAGATCAGTGACACTGAGCGTGGGAGGGTTTTTGGACACCTCCCTGATATTCCTCAGGCTGGCAATGACATGTTTACCCTCACAAAGCAGGAAAATCCTAATTCCTTTTATAAAGTCCTGGTGAAAAGAAAGTCCAAACTCTTTCATAGTTCTGTTGCCAGACAGATGGCTGTTTGACTCTAAAACACACCTGCTGATGATCAGTTACTGAAAAACACGGACGTATGGAAGTCCCGTGCTGTTATTGTCCCAGGCTGTGTTACCTGATTTTAGGTTATATTTATTATGTCCTGATGTAGGAAGCCTGCTGTTTACTGCACCTGTGAGACGGGTTAGCAGGAAACGTTACAGTTTTATCTCACACACTGATGTTAACTCGTTTCTCCTGCTGTGGTCACTCTCCATGGCTTCATGTCGTCTCCTGTCTCACTGCTGGTCTTAAACATGATCAAACATTTAAATATGTGTACAATTAAATTAAACTAGCTTCAGGCAGTTTCAATCCAAACACTGCTTTCAGCAGCTGATTGTTTAAACATTAACTTTTCATACCAGCTCTGTGCCTGTTGTGACCTGAGGCTCACACACTGCTGCAGGAACAATGAATGGCTTCAGTCTGGCTGGTGGTGAGCCCACGGTGCACATAATGATGTGACTGAGGAGCTGTCAGAGATCCCCCGTGATGTCCACTCTAGTTTATAAAGCACTGGTTTCAATCAGCTGCTTACTTTTATAAACAGAGTTTACAGAGCAGCCGTGACTGATCTGATCAGGTCACATCACACAATAAGTGTAGATGATAAATGTGTCATTAGGAGCCAAGTTCATATCAGATACAGGAGATAATCAGCTGAATAATGAGCCACACACGAGCTGCTGACTCCAGATTGAAGCGGGTTTAACCAACGGACAGAGCACAGCTCCCTCTGTGTGACAGTGGGCCTCTGTCAGTGGGTCGGTCAGTGTGGATAAAAGTGTTACAAGTTTGTCTGTGAAGAAGTGCCTGATGATGATTGTAAATGTTCTCTGTCGGCTTCTTGTATCTGAGGTAGATTTCCGATTGGCACGAGGAAAAGAGGAAGACTTAGGAAGTCTTAAAAGCTTCCTGAGAGTGAAAGCTGCTGGATCATAAAGGCTGAGTCAGCTTCAGACGATTACTGTGTGCAGCACGCTGACATGCTGTGTGTCAGTGAATGACAGCCATTAAAAAGAGTCTGACTTTATGGCTCAGCCGCTCAGCTTGTAACAGGACAAAGATTAAAATATAAGAGCGCATTATTCCCGGAGACACTGCTGCTTAGGAATCGGCCTCCTCTCTTTTCCTTCTTTCTTAAACCTTGATGTTTGCAGTGTGGAATCAGGCTGTCACTGAACACCAACCAGTAACTGCTAAAGTTGTGACCTGTGGAAACTGATCACTGAGCACCGCTGAGTAAACTGGTGAGCTGCTGGAGTGATGATGTAATGCTGCATGCTGAGCCTCTTTATCACAGTAACACAGCAGCAGGAAAGTCGTTTAAATAACGGAGCTTCTCCAAACACAGTGAGCTGTGAGTCTTCATGGTGACTCACTGTGACTGGAATATCTGGATATGTCAAACATGTGCAGCAGATAGGAAATACTCAGGGTCATTTCCAGCTTTTAACCTGCCTAAAAGCAAAAGGTCACCTACCCAAATACTGCAGACAGGAAGTTCAGCTGTGACTGAGTAACAAAGAACTTTGTGCGTGCTGAGTGTGCTACATGTTTGAGGCACAGCACACTTTCTTTGGGAATCACACACTGTACACGAGTCAGATGTGCCTGATTGTTTATCAGAACAATTAGAGAGATCCTTCTAATAATCATGCCAAGTGAGCCACTGGGACCGGAGTAATTTCCAAGATAAGCTGCTGAGATGTAACTACAGCGCCTTTCATCAAACCAAGCCTGCTGACATCAAGCTGATGTAACAATACAGGACACACACACAAGGACAAATATGCCCCTCCCCAGAGAAAAGGAAAGGCAGGGTGGGGTGTACCTTAAAAGGCATGCCTCAGGTCAGTGTCGTTGGTGCTGCTGCTCTGAACACTCTGAGGTGTGAACAGCTCGTGCTCGTAACACAGACCATTCGACCTGCCTCATTTCTGTCTGCCGCTTATTTACTTTCCAGGTCTTTGAAACGTCGCGGAAAAATGTCAAGGAAAAGCACAGAGTTTTTTAAATGGACTAACAATGAGGTGGAGTTGTTGCTGCGAGTAACACAAAATTGCGAAGGCAATTGAGAATTAAATAATTTGAAGAAAAGCTATCTGAAGCTTGTACAAAGTGATATTAATCTTTAATAGGGCTGTCAAAACAACTGCTGTATAATGCCCTCCGCTATCTTAATTTAATTGGTCACTTGACTGCATCACATGCCTAAAATGTGTCATCATTTTCAAAATGTCTCAGTTTTCACTGTCCACACTGCGATGCAAAATCACTGTTTTCAAATGTATGCATTTCAGAGAGCGTTTTCAAAATGCAGCATTTTCCTTCAGCAAAAACACCATCTCAGTGTGGATGGGAGGCAAAAACGGAGGGAAAACGATGCGTTTTCAAACAAAAACACATTAGTGTGGACGTAGCCCTTGATGGGTGTACTAAGTTTGCATCTGGATTCACACATCTAGTACAAACGCACTAGATGCAAATCTAGTACACGTACACTAGATAAGTGTACTAGATTTGCATCTAGTACACGCCTTACCGGTACACGTTCTGTGTATCTTGTACACCCTTCTAGTGCACATCTACTAGATGGGTGTACTAGATTTGCATCTGGATGCTGGCATCTTTGTGGTTGACTAGATTTGCATCTGGATGCACGCATCTTGGTGTTTGACTAGATTTGCATCTGGATGCACGCATCTTGGTGTTTGACTAGATTTGCATCTGGATGCACGCATCTTGGTGTTTGACTAGATTTGCATCTGGATGCTGGCATCTTTGTGGTTGACTAGATTTGCATCTGGATGCACGCATCTTGGTGTTTGACTAGATTTGCATCAGGATGCATGCATCTTTGTGTTTGACTAGATTTGCATCAGGATGCACGCATCTTTGTGGTTGACTAGATTTGCATCAGGATGCACGCATCTTTGTGTTTGACTAGATTTGCATCAGGATGCACGCATCTTTGTGTTTGACTAGATTTGCATCAGGATGCACGCATCTTTGTGGTTGACTAGATTTGCATCAGGATGCACGCATCTTGGTGTTTGACTAGATTTGCATCAGGATGCACGCATCTTTGTGGTTAACTAGATTTGCATCAGGATGCACGCATCTTGGTGTTTGACTAGATTTGCATCAGGATGCACGCATCTTTGTGGTTGACTAGATTTGCATCTGGCGGCACGCATCTTTGTGTTTGACTAGATTTGCATCAGGATGCACGCATCTTTGTGGTTGACTAGATTTGCATCTGGCGGCACGCATCTTTGTGTTTGACTAGATTTGCATCTGGATGCACGCATCTTGGTGTTTGACTAGATTTGCATCAGGATGCACGCATCTTTGTGTTTGACTAGATTTGCATCAGGATGCACGCATCTTTGTGTTTGACTAGATTTGCATCAGGATGCACGCATCTTTGTGGTTGACTAGATTTGCATCAGGATGCACGCATCTTGGTGTTTGACTAGATTTGCATCAGGATGCACGCATCTTTGTGAATGACTAGATTTGCATCTGGATGCACGCATCTTTGTGTTTGACTAGATTTGCATCAGGATGCACGCATCTTTGTGAATGACTAGATTTGCATCAGGATGCACGCATCTTGGTGTTTGACTAGATTTGCATCAGGATGCACGCATCTTTGTGTTTGACTAGATTTGCATCAGGATGCACGCATCTTTGTGGTTGACTAGATTTGCATCAGGATGCACGCATCTTGGTGTTTGACTAGATTTGCATCAGGATGCACGCATCTTTGTGAATGACTAGATTTGCATCAGGATGCACGCATCTTGGTGTTTGACTAGATTTGCATCAGGATGCACGCATCTTTGTGGTTGACTAGATTTGCATCAGGATGCACGCATCTTGGTGTTTGACTAGATTTGCATCAGGATGCACGCATCTTTGTGGTTGACTAGATTTGCATCTGGCGGCACGCATCTTTGTGTTTGACTAGATTTGCATCAGGATGCATGCATCTTTGTGTTTGACTACATTTGCATCAGGATGCACGCATCTTTGTGGTTGACTAGATTTGCATCAGGATGCACGCATCTTGGTGTTTGACTAGATTTGCATCAGGATGCACGCATCTTTGTGGTTGACTAGATTTGCATCTGGCGGCACGCATCTTTGTGGTTGACTAGATTTGCATCTGGCGGCACGCATCTTTGTGTTTGACTAGATTTGCATCAGGATGCACGCATCTTTGTGGTTGACTAGATTTGCATCTGGCGGCACGCATCTTTGTGGTTGACTAGATTTGCGTCTGGCGGCACGCATCTTTGTGGTTGACTAGATTTGCATCAGGATGCACGTATCTTTGTGGTTGACTAGATTTGCATCTGGCGGCACGCATCTTTGTGTTTGACTAGATTTGCATCAGGATGCACGCATCTTTGTGTTTGACTAGATTTGCATCAGGATGCACGTATCTTTGTGGTTGACTAGATTTGCATCAGGATGCACGTATCTTTGTGGTTGACTAGATTTGCATCTGGCGGCACGCATCTTTGTGGTTGACTAGATTTGCATCTGGCGGCACGCATCTTTGTGGTTGACTAGATTTGCATCAGGATGCACGCATCTTTGTGGTTGACTAGATTTGCATCTGGCGGTGCGCATCTTTGTGTTTGACTAGATTTGCATCAGGATGCACGCATCTTTGTGGTTGACTAGATTTGCATCAGGATGCACGTATCTTTGTGGTTGACTAGATTTGCATCTGGCGGCACGCATCTTTGTGGTTGACTAGATTTGCATCAGGATGCACGTATCTTTGTGGTTGACTAGATTTGCATCTGGCGGCACGCATCTTTGTGATTGACTAGATTTGCATCAGGATGCACGCATCTTTGTGGTTGACTAGATTTGCATCAGGATGCACGCATCTTTGTGGTTGACTAGATTTGCATCTGGCGGCACGCATCTTTGTGGTTGACTAGATTTGCATCAGGATGCACGCATCTTTGTGAATGACTAGATTTGCATCAGGATGCACGCATCTTGGTGTTTGACTAGATTTGCATCAGGATGCACGCATCTTTGTGAATGACTAGATTTGCATCTGGATGCACGCATCTTTGTGAATGACTAGATTTGCATCAGGATGCACGCATCTTGGTGTTTGACTAGATTTGCATCAGGATGCACGCATCTTGGTGTTTGACTAGATTTGCATCAGGATGCACGCATCTTTGTGAATGACTAGATTTGCATCTGGATGCACGCATCTTTGTGAATGACTAGATTTGCATCAGGATGCACGCATCTTGGTGTTTGACTAGATTTGCATCAGGATGCACGCATCTTTGTGGTTGACTAGATTTGCATCAGGATGCACGCATCTTGGTGTTTGACTAGATTTGCATCAGGATGCACGCATCTTTGTGGTTGACTAGATTTGCATCTGGCGGCACGCATCTTTGTGTTTGACTAGATTTGCATCAGGATGCACGCATCTTTGTGTTTGAATAGATTTGCATCAGGATGCACGCATCTTTGTGGTTGACTAGATTTGCATCAGGATGCACGCATCTTGGTGTTTGACTAGATTTGCATCAGGATGCACGCATCTTTGTGAATGACTAGATTTGCATCAGGATGCACGCATCTTTGTGAATGACTAGATTTGCATCAGGATGCACGCATCTTGGTGTTTGACTAGATTTGCATCTGGCGGCACGCATCTTTGTGTTTGACTAGATTTGCATCAGGATGCACGCATCTTTGTGGTTGACTAGATTTGCATCAGGATGCACGCATCTTGGTGTTTGACTAGATTTGCATCAGGATGCACGCATCTTTGTGAATGACTAGATTTGCATCAGGATGCACGCATCTTGGTGTTTGACTAGATTTGCATCAGGATGCACGCATCTTTGTGGTTGACTAGATATGCATCAGGATGCACGCATCTTGGTGTTTGACTAGATTTGCATCAGGATGCACGCATCTTTGTGGTTGACTAGATTTGCATCTGGCGGCACGCATCTTTGTGTTTGACTAGATTTGCATCAGGATGCACGCATCTTTGTGTTTGACTAGATTTGCATCAGGATGCACGCATCTTTGTGTTTGACTAGATTTGCATCAGGATGCACGCATCTTTGTGTTTGACTAGATTTGCATCAGGATGCACGCATCTTTGTGTTTGACTAGATTTACATCTGGATGCACGCATCTTTGTGGTTGACTAGATTTGCATCAGGATGCACGCATCTTGTTGTTTGACTAGATTTGCATCAGGATGCACGCATCTTTGTGGTTGACTAGATTTGCATCTGGCGGCACGCATCTTTGTGTTTGACTAGATTTGCATCAGGATGCACGCATCTTTGTGGTTGACTAGATTTGCATCTGGCGGCACGCATCTTTGTGGTTGACTAGATTTGCATCTGGCGGCACGCATCTTTGTGGTTGACTAGATTTGCATCAGGATGCACGTATCTTTGTGGTTGACTAGATTTGCATCTGGCGGCACGCATCTTTGTGTTTGACTAGATTTGCATCAGGATGCACGCATCTTGGTGTTTGACTAGATTTGCATCAGGATGCACGTATCTTTGTGGTTGACTAGATTTGCATCTGGCGGCACGCATCTTTGTGTTTGACTAGATTTGCATCAGGATGCACGCATCTTTGTGGTTGACTAGATTTGCATCAGGATGCACGTATCTTTGTGGTTGACTAGATTTGCATCTGGCGGCACGCATCTTTGTGTTTGACTAGATTTGCATCAGGATGCACGCATCTTTGTGGTTGACTAGATTTGCATCAGGATGCACGCATCTTTGTGGTTGACTAGATTTGCATCAGGATGCACGTATCTTTGTGGTTGACTAGATTTGCATCTGGCGGCACGCATCTTTGTGGTTGACTAGATTTGCATCAGGATGCACGTATCTTTGTGGTTGACTAGATTTGCATCTGGCGGCACGCATCTTTGTGATTGACTAGATTTGCATCAGGATGCACGCATCTTTGTGGTTGACTATATTTGCATCAGGATGCACGCATCTTTGTGATTGACTAGATTTGCATCAGGATGCACGCATCTTTGTGATTGACTAGATTTGCATCAGGATGCACGCATCTTTGTGGTTGACTAGATTTGCATCAGGATGCACGCATCTTTGTGAATGACTAGATTTGCATCAGGATGCACGCATCTTGGTGTTTGACTAGATTTGCATCAGGATGCACGCATCTTTGTGAATGACTAGATTTGCATCAGGATGCACGCATCTTGGTGTTTGACTAGATTTGCATCAGGATGCACGCATCTTTGTGAATGACTAGATTTGCATCTGGATGCACGCATCTTTGTGAATGACTAGATTTGCATCAGGATGCACGCATCTTGGTGTTTGACTAGATTTGCATCAGGATGCACGCATCTTTGTGAATGACTAGATTTGCATCTGGATGCACGCATCTTTGTGAATGACTAGATTTGCATCAGGATGCACGCATCTTGGAGTTTGACTAGATTTACATCTGGATGCACGCATCTTTGTGAATGACTAGATTTGCATCAGGATGCACGCATCTTGGTGTTTGACTAGATTTGCATCTGGATGCACGCATCTTGGTGTTTGACTAGATTTGCATCTGGATGCACGCATCTTGGTGTTTGACTAGATTTGCATCAGGATGCACGCATCTTGGTGTTTGACTAGATTTGCATCAGGATGCACGCATCTTGGTGTTTGACTAGATTTGCATCTGGCGGCACGCATCTTTGTGGTTGACTAGATTTGCATCAGGATGCACGCATCTTTGTGGTTGACTAGATTTGCATCAGGATGCACGCATCTTTGTGGTTGACTAGATTTGCATCAGGATGCACGCATCTTTGTGATTAACTAGATTTGCATCAGGATGCACGCATCTTGGTATTTGACTAGATTTGCATCTGGATGCACGCATCTTGGTGGTTGACTAGATTTGCATCAGGATGCACGCATCTTTGTGGTTGACTAGATTTGCATCAGGATGCACGCATCTTTGTGATTGACTAGATTTGCATCTGGATGCACGCATCTTGGTATTTGACTAGATTTGCATCTGGATGCACGCATCTTGGTGGTTGACTAGATTTGCATCAGGATGCACGCATCTTTGTGGTTGACTAGATTTGCATCAGGATGCACGCATCTTTGTGGTTGACTAGATTTGCATCAGGATGCACGCATCTTTGTGATTGACTAGATTTGCATCTGGATGCACGCATCTTTGTGGTTGACTAGATTTGCATCAGGATGCACGCATCTTGGTGTTTGACTAGATTTGCATCAGGATGCACGCATCTTTGTGATTGACTAGATTTGCATCTGGATGCACACATCTTTGTGATTGACTAGATTTGCATCTGGATGCACGCATCTTGGTGTTTGACTAGATTTGCATCAGGATGCACGCATCTTTGTGATTGACTAGATTTGCATCTGGATGCACGCATCTTTGTGGTTGACTAGATTTGCATCAGGATGCACGCATCTTGGTGTTTGACTAGATTTGCATCTGGATGCACGCATCTTGGTGTTTGACTAGATTTGCATCAGGATGCACGCATCTTTGTGGTTGACTAGATTTGCATCTGGATGCACGCATCTTGGTGTTTGACTAGATTTGCATCAGGATGCACGCATCTTTGTGGTTGACTAGATTTGCATCAGGATGCACGCATCTTGGTGTTTGACTAGATTTGCTTCTGGATGCACGCATCTTTGTGAATGACTAGATTTGCATCTGGCGGCACGCATCTAGTGTACATGTACTAGATTCCCGCATCCCAATCTAGTACACGTTTACGTGATTGTTGGGTTTTCCCTGTATGTATTATTGTAGGGTCTACCTTACACAATAAAGCACCTTGAGTCAACTGTTGTTGTGAATAGACCCTATGTAAATAAAACTGATATGCGCTTGGCTGATTGTCACTGTGGGACAGCACTGCCAGCAATCTGTGTAAATAATCAGAAATCTCTCTCCTTGTGCATCAGATCCCTCACTGAAATAATATCTACAATTGAAGCTGTTGAGGTAAATGGGACAAAGGCAGAAAGCGCAGCAGGATGTGGTGACTTTCTCACACTGTACTGATCGCTCTGTTTTCTCACCGTCACTTTGAAATCTTCTTTTAAATCTTGTCTGCAACCACATGTACTTTGATTAATGGAAGGGATATTTTTCCTTTATATGGAAAAAATGAATCAATACAGAGCAACTGCTTGTCTTAACTCAGCATAAAGACTAGAAACAAGGGTACAACAGCCAGCTTGGCCCCATCTTGAGATGAGAAAATAAGTCTGCTGGTTGTCGGGGGATTTTCAGGATAGTGGTGGGATTTAAAGCTTCTAACCAAACTCAACAGGAAATATGCATACATCCCAAACATGCCCTCCAAGCGCTTAATGTTTAGATCCTTTTTTCTCTACACTTTAGAATCAACTAAGTCAAACAATCTAAACCTTTTATTTTGTTTTACAGTTTTTCTCAGTTGTGTTGGTGCTTTTCTCAGATCAGAATGAAAATTCTCAAACCCATTAGTGCAACCTCCACACAATTTAGTGATTTGTGCACATCATAGTAGCAATTTCTTCTTCCTCTGAACAAATTGCAAATGCTCTTGGACATGTATCAGTAGCTTTCATACAATTCTTTGCCGTCGAAAACATTATCATTTGCTTATGTTATGTCTACTTTTGGATGCTGAGTAGTCGTTGCCAGTAAAACTAATAGTCTTCATTTCATTGCTTGAGTCATTACATACAAAATTGGTGAATTTGTTTTCAAATTTTGTCAAGCAAATTTTATTAATTTTTTTTTTACCTGGAAATGTCCCCGAAATTGAACAATTTCTCTCAGGTGATCTTCAGCTTTCACTGACGAGGAGGTGTGTGAAGTATTAGTTGTAACTAACGACAAGCCACTTGTTCACAGCCACTCATTGATCAATCCCATGAACCCTCAATTGGCAAGCATGTATGAACTGAGCAGGACATGGTGTGTACCATTTCTACAATTCTGTGACACAGAAATGGAAGGTCAGCATCGTGAAAGAGGGGTGAGGATGCGAGGGGGGGGGACAAAACAGGGGAAGAGGGAGAAGACGCCAAATATATAGTCAGATTCCTAATGAAATTAGGGCAACACTTGTTGGCCATGTTGTCAATCACGGCATCACAATGGATGAGGCTGGTCGGAGGGAGCAAGTGACCCACTTTGGCAGGTTATCCACTAGGTTTTGCAGTTTGCACCAATTGTTTTGAGAAATACACTAACTGCTTTGCAAATGTTAATAGTGATGTGAGAAAAGCACCAAAGTGACTGAGAAAAACTGTAACCTGAAATCTGTTTGTGGTTTCTAGAAGTCAGCAATGAATAAAGAATATCTGACTGATGACTCTTGGTTATGGGTTCATCTGTATCAGCAGTGTTTGGTCTCATGAGGCCACTTTCTTGCTTTTGCTTCGTCTCCTCGTTCTTTGCACCAGCTTTCTTTGCTAATGAAAACCACCGAGCACACGTGTGGGTTTGTAGTACGGCCTGAACCACAGAAACTGTGAATTCTGAGTTTAAAGGTCTGTTTAATTACACAAGTTACACTTTTACATCACTAATACTGATTATCATAAAGGCAAAATTCACACGTCTCTTTAACGTGTGATGGTGGATCAACAGTCACATTTAAAATGCATCTAAGAAAATTATCACATGATTACAAAACACCCGGAGTATGTTTCAGGCTGTGGAGAATTTACATTACTGTGCACAACATGCATGCTCCCCCAGCAGTGGACTTGGAATGAGTACTTGTTGGCTGTTGGATGTCTCGCTGTGCGTGTCTGTGTCCACACATGATATCAGGCTTTAGTCTGTATTGGTGGGTCAGGTGACTCGTGGGTGGTTACCATCAGGGGCTGATTGTGTGGGAGTTTCCTTTCTCACTTTTATTTTGAAATTTTCACTGTTGCTCTGTCATCATGTGTCATTTCTTATTTGAGTATTGATATTGAATTTCTGTGTGGATGGTCTCTGCCATGTGTTGTTGTTTAGCGCTGTGCTGTGTTAATCACACTATGGATTTATTGAAACTACTGAAATCATAAACTGCAGCACTGGGATGTATTTACTACTTACATTAACATTTTCTTTACTGCTTTTTTTAGTTTATCTTATTCAAACTTTTAACCATGTTTGGAAATCAGATCAGGATTTGTCTCATTTGTATTTTCTAGCAAGTTTGAAATAACTGCAGCAGGACTTTGTGCTCGCTGTTATATTACAGTGCAAACATGCAAGTCTAATATTACATCTGCAAACTGGTCCCAGAGCTGCTGCTGCTCGGAGGATGAGTCACTGAGACGGTGTCTCCACTCAGGGGATTTTTACACCAGGCAGTTAAAGCAGCAACGTTAACCTGTATTAAAATAATGTTTCATATTCAAGTTAAAAAAAACAAATAACCGTGTGACTGATACTTTGAGTGCATGCTTAGATTTTGGACACACAACAGTCAGTGCAGAGAGAAAGTGCTTCCTCCTTCAAGAAAGCAAAGTCATGCATAAGTCTCTGCTCCGCTGTGCTCTTCCTCTTCTCTTTTTTCTCATGTTGGATCTGTACTGCAGCAGCTCTCAGTCGCTGTTTGTTTGTGGGACTTTCTGTCCAAAGTTTAGTCTTCAACAAGTGAAATGCTCAACTGGGATACGATCAGCTGACTCTGCATCAGGAATATTCTTCTTCTTCGCTTTAATAAACTCCTGGGTCACTTTGGCTTTATGTTTTGAGTCAATGTCCATCTGTGTTATGAAACGCCGCCTGATTATCTGGATGTGAGCAGACAGTCTGTCTCTGAACACCTCAGAGTTCATCCTGCTGCTTCTGTCCTGTCTCACATCATCAATCAGCTGTTGGTCACTGAGAATATAAAACCAGTTAGATTAATTTCACTTTGATCTGCCCACAAACTAAATTGTCAGACCTGGAACGTTTAAACAGACGAGGTTTAAAGTTTTAAGAGGCCTCATCATTAATGATTGTTTCTAGAATCAGGGCTGTAAACGTCCCGCAGACACTGAGGCCTGGATCTAAGTGAGAGACGGAGATCATTCACTGTTACTCAAAGAATTCAAATGCTTTCAATCATTTTGAGTTAAAAAAAAAAGTCTCTAAATGATTGTAAATGACTAAAAGTCAGAATAAGCAGTGATAACACATCTTACGGGCAAGAGAGGAAATCCTCTGAGTATACACCAGTCTTGACTGGATCAGCCGGACATGCGTCTCTGTGCTTCAGCAGTGTGAGAGCTGCTCGGTGCAGGCTGGAGAACATCTGGACAAATTACAGCCACAAACTGAGAACTTCAAACCGCTTCAGCCTGTTTAAATTCATTTGTGTTTTATAGCCACTAATTCTGAATGTGTGGACAGTAAACTGACTGTTGCTGACTGTGATCATTCACACAGTGAGCTCACACAATACTGTGAGACAGGTTAATACATGTGAGCGATGACAGGACCCACACATTACTTACTTTCTGCTGAAGGAAGTTATTGTTTCAGTGTGGGACTGGAGGACCGGGACACCAGGGAGGTCCAGACCTTCAATGGAATTTTACAGCCACACACCCAGACCATCACATCGTCACATTGGAGGGCGGGTCTTGTGTATATTGGAGGGTGGGTCTTGTGCATATATACCTGCAGGTCTCTCGTACACTCTCATTCTGCTGCTGCTGTGAATGAATGAGCTGCTCTCCTTCAATGCGCTGCCTCATCTTCCTCGTGTTTGTCCCTCTGTGTGAGTAATTCTCCTTTTTCATCATCTTTTGTCTTTTTAAAGACAAACCTGTATTTGTCAAACTTTCACACAGCAAACAGGTCACGTTAGAGTTCATTGCATCAGCTGGGATGTTAGTGCAGAGGACTAATGTGTGTTTACAGTAACGTGTGTGGTTATGCTTTATGTAAGTTTGATTCCTGAAGCTTTTCAACAGGAGCTTCTGGCTGAATCACAGAGCTGTTCAACACAGAAAACCTGTCTCTGTCCCAAACTACACATAACTCAGTGATTTTAGATGACAGCCTGTAACTGTGTGTTATTTGTGTAATGAGTCAAACTAAGTGTCATTATAAGACCTGGTCCTGCAGTCAGGAGTGTGTCTGTCATTGAGGTCATGGTGTTGTTGATAACTATGAAAGGGACTTTTTATTTTCTCTGTGCTGAGTCCTTCTGTTTGTCTTTGAGACGTAGTTTTGATCAGCATCTTTTCTCTTTGCTTCAGCTGTTTCATCTAAAGTATGAAGTGATGTGTTTCTCTCCGGGCTGTTGTTCTGAGTGCCTCATCTGGGATCGAGCTAATTAGACACTGGTAAAATGTTTAAGTCTGTCCACCCCAGCTAAAATTTTACTTTGAGTTTGACTTCCCTTCATAATGATGGAAGACCCAAACATGTTGGGAGTCTTTAAGTGTTAACAAATGAAACATGTGATCATAAAGCAAACTGTTTTATCAGCATGAGGATTATAAAGAGGTCCTTGAAAAAATGTACCCCTGTTTGAGAACACCTGTAAGACCACACCCTGATAAACAGGTTTTCCTGCTAACCACACCAGATCAGTGCTCACATGTGCACCCTGATTCAAGAAGTTTAGCAGGAAATTCCCCTGTTTACACACACACACAATCTAAAGAGAGGAGGGCTGGGCTGCATTAAATGTGTAATTGTTTGCAGTGTGGAATCAGGCTGTCACTGAGCACCAACCAGTAACTGCTAAAGTTGTGACCTGTGGAAACTGATCACTGAGCACCGCTGAGTAAACTGGTGAGCTGCTGGAGTGATGATGTAATGCTGCATGCTGAGCCTCTTTATCACAGTAACACAGCAGCAGGAAAGTCGTTTAAATAACGGAGCTTCTCCAAACACAGTGAGCTGTGAGTCTTCATGGTGACTCACTGTGACTGGAATATCTGGATATGTCAAACATGTGCAGCAGATAGGAAATACTCAGGGTCATTTCCAGCTTTTAACCTGCCTAAAGGTAAAAGGTCACCTACCCAAATACTGCAGACAGGAAGTTCAGCTGTGACTGAGTAACACTGTGCGTGCTGCGTGTTTATCTGAACAGTGCAAATACTTTGTTTCTTGTTCCTGCTGCTGTTCAGGAATAAGTGCATGAATCTCTGTGTTGTGCAAAACATGCTCGGGGTATTTCAGACTGTCAGAGCAACACTGCAGCAGCAAATAATAAATTCTAAAGAAACAAAAGCAAATGAAAGAGTTTATGCTTCTGATCCTCTGAGTTTTAATAGAGTTTATAGTTTTAATAAACTCTCAACTGTTACACCACAGCCACCGCCTGCCCCCCTCCTGAGTGTGCAGCCATGTTTGCCTGATCAGGTCACACACACACAGACTGCATCAGCCACCAGCTGCACATCAACTGTGTTGTTAATAAATGAATTAATAGAATATGTGATATTTACAGTATATGTAAAATAAACATTTCTGTATAAATATTAATATAAATTCACACAATAGGAGTGTATAATCACAGCTATCAGAAAATAAGCCTGAGTAAGTGTGTTATTATAACAGATGAGTGGATCAGTGAGCAGGGCGCTGTTATGTAGTCAGGCAGGTTTTACTGGATGGATTTCAAGATTCTTCTGGGTGTGTTTGGTATTGTATGTTCAAAATACTGTACATAGTTTATTTCAACAGGTTCGTGGGTTTTTGGACAAACGACAGAAAGGAGAAGTAGCAGTAGTATATTTCCCAGCATGCCCTGCTGCTGTTTTTGTAGTAAAGGCAGAAACGCTTCAGCTAAAATTCAGCTCACACAGATAAACGAGACTCTCTAACAGGACCATGACTTAAACAAACAATGGGACTCTTATAATCTGTCCGAGTCATTAAACATAGCAAACTGTGATGTGAAGCATAGCAATCATGCCAAGTGGGCCACTGGGACCACTGGGACCAGAAGAATGTCCTGATAAACTGCTGAGATGCAACAACAGCACCTTTCATCAAACCAGTCGCTGACAGGAAGCTGATGTAACGATGATGGTGTGGAGTCCTCAGTAAAAGACTTCCACAGAAGGACAAACATGCCCCTCCCCAGAGACAAGTCAGGGCAGGTCTCTGAACAGCTCGTGCTGTGATGTGTGAGTAACTCTTCTTCATGATGCTTTTTTAAACTGAAGCCTGTAAACTTTCACACAGAGTTAAATCCAGGGTGGCTGTGGCTACAGTGTAGCTTCATCACCAGTGTGTGAATGGGTGGATGACTGGATATGTAAAGTGCTTTGGGGTCCTTAGGGACTAGAAAAGCGCTTTACAAATACAGGCCATTTACCATGTATGATTCATTCAGCCACATATTTTAGATGTTTTGCTCTCTGGTGTCTCCTCGGTCACTGTGTGCTCTACAAACAATCAAATGTTCACCACTTAAACACCAACAATCCTTTTCTCAACAGTCTGTTTACACAGTGATAACGGAGAGAACACTGTCTCTGACCACAGGTGCTAACGTGTTAGCACGGGTGTGAGCAAAGTGTGATTAAATCTATTCATACCTTTACATGTAACCCTAAATCTAACCTGCTCATGGTTCCTGATTAAAGCTGCAGTGTCCTGACTTCAGATTCTTCAGTGTTTGGAGGAAATATGAAGGGGAGCTGCAGCAGGGTGTGGCTGTTCACACACACCTGAATCTGGTGTGTGTGAACATTGCCAGACTTGCGTCTCCCTCTCTCCTCAGCATGGTTTGCTGTGGAGGCGCTGGTACCATGCAGGTCTCTCTCCTGGCACTGGACAGGGTGGGTGGCGTTCTGGCTTCCTTCCCCTTTTCTTTGCTGTGATCTTGTCCCCCCTGCGTTGTGCTGGCCTGTGTGGTCCCGGGCTCCTCCCCAGTTCGCTCTCTCAGCACAGTTTCCCACACTAGTGTACTTTGCTTTGCCTTTGCTTGAATATTTGGTCTCTTGGCCTCATCATGGTGCACGTTGCTGGCTTTTCAGGAGTTTGGCCAAAGATGGCGTCATGCCTCTGCTCTTTTTGCTGTTTGATGAGTCATGCTGCGTTCCTCTCGTCTGCTGTCCCGTGGGAGGAAGTCTACCATGAAGTTTGACACACATTTCAAACAGCAGATGAACAGATTTCTTTGGTCTTGTTTGGTGCCTGAGGCAGTGACAAGCTTCACCTCAGAGAACACGTCTTTTCTTTCCTAACCGTTTAGCTTCTTAAAAGCCACAGAGAACAGAGGTTTACTGTGTGGCACAGAGCAGGAACTCATCGCTGACTCGGCTCTAAAAGAAACAATAATACTGAAAATCTGCATCAGTGAGTATTTATCACAGTCCATTATGATACACTGATAAGTCATCCGCACATTCACACACTGGTGATGGCAGCTACATTGTAGCCACAGCCACCCTGGGGCGCACTGACAGAGGCGAGGCTGCCGGACACTGACCTCTGACCTCTCACTGATTACTGGTCATTTTATTTCATTTTTCCCTCCATAAGAGACATTTTCCACACAATCTGTATCTGCAAAGTTACCAGTGAGGGGCCTGTGTGCACCCCCCCCCCCCCCCCCCCCCCACCAGAGATGGGCAGTAACGCGTTACTGTAATCAGATTACTTTTTTCAAGTAACGAGTAAAGTAAGGGATTACTATTGCAAAAACGGTAATTAGATTACCGTTACTTTCCCGTAGGAACGCTGCGTTACTGCGTTACTAAAACCGTGATTTTTTTGCGAGAATGTCTCATGACAGTGACGTAAGCGAGTGCGACGTTCGTGACAACAGCTGTGTGCAGATCAACAATGGATCATATATCGAGTGCAGAGAGAGTATGAGCGTGCAGCGTTTAAAGCGTGGAAGTACTGACCTTACTTTGAGTTTGATTCCATAAAAAGTGACAAAAACATTAGTGTCCGTTGTGCGTGGGAAGAAAACTTCTTTTTACAGCGAAAAAAACCCCTAAACTTCCAAACAAGCACCGAGTAGCTACGACGTAATGGGAAACTCACAGAGAAACTCGCGGATTCTTCCACTGACCGCTGCACACCTGCACCAGGGTAAACCTCCGCCTACACCACTCCTGCTTTACAGGTGAAAATAGAGCAACAGGACCGCTAGTCTTTGACTTTATTTATTTTCTGCTGTGTTTTACTTGCATCTATTTGAAAGACTGAGTGTAAACACACAAAATATTTTATTTTATGTGCTGGAATGTGCAGAAAATAGGTTTAAATGTTAAACTAATTTCTTCCAGTCAGAGAATGTTGCAGATAATTTAATTTTTGCTTGATGCATAAAGTTAAAAGATTAAAACTAATAAAACAAGTTTTAAAAAGAGACTTTTCCATTTGATTACATTTTGTATGATGGATTATGTAGAAAAAATAGAATTGGGCTGAAAGATCTATCTCTTTATCACCTATTCAGGTTGTAAATCGTGTTTTTAAAAAGTAACTAAGTAACTAAGTAATTAATTACTTTTGAAAATAAGTAATCAGTAAAGTAATTGGATTACTTTTTGGGGAAGTAATCAGTAATTAGTTACTGATTACTTTTTTCAAGTAACTTGAACAACACTGCCCCCTACTAGCAAAATATAGACCGTGTCGCAGTTTGCTCCCCTGACACACACACACACACTTTTTAGTGCACAGTGAAGTGCCACCTCTGCAGGGTGGGGGAGCGGTGATGGAGTAATTAGACTCCACCATGATGTTTGAGTCCTGATTCATAGTCGAAATTAAATGAAAATTAAAGTTTGTCAACAAATTGATGATGGAAAAATAACTTTGTGGTTTCCATAGAAACCGTGTTGTTTGAATAGCACAGCGTGATTTTCGGTGGAGTATCTTCCAAACTCTGGTTTGAGTTCACTGACACAGGCGGGGCTGAGTCATAACACCACTCTGTGTCCCGCTCTCTCTCACAGTGGCCGTGTGTCGAGCTCGTGGGCAGAGTGATGATAAACCAGTGGTGGGGAAGGTTGGAGGGGACGTACGAATGGACATTGGAGCCACCGAGGTAGACAAAGACGCTTACATTGTCTGGTCTTATGGTCCAAAGGACGACGTCATCATCAGCTATGATAATGGAACATCAACTAAACCATCAGAAAAGTTCCAGCTGGATGCAAACGGATCTCTGACGATTCGATCCCTCACTGCCAACGACAGCGGACTCTACAAGGGTCAGATCTTCAGTAAAAAGGTGTCATCTCAAAACTTTAACCTGACTGTTGTGGGTGAGCACAGCAAGCAGAGAATAACCCCATGAAATATTAAATCATACCAATCTGTGACGCTCAGAGGCTTTTAATGAAATAATATATCATAATGCTTGGATGTTTCAGACCATAACAGTGAGAGGAAATCTGAGCAGCAGGAAGTTAACACACGTGTGACGGACACACCTACATGTGAGTGTGTTTCATTACAGCTCACTGTAATTCTGCACATAATAAAAGTACAGGCTGGTCTCAGTCACGTCTCTGCTGCTCCTCAAAACTGTCTCAGGGACAGAGCCGGATCCCAACACACCGACTGCTCCACAGGTCAGGAACCACCGGATACCCTGTGGACTGTTTGGATTGGCTGCTCTTCTTCTCTTCACTGTGCTGGTGGTTAAAAACCGGGAACCAATCACACGTCAGTATGAACAGTAAATGTGTCTGACACTGTGATGTCACGCTAGAAGAAATTATGAGTCACATACATGCTGAAGTACTCTGATTACACTGGTATTGACTCACATTAGTAGCACCTAACTGTCATTAAGCTCTTTAACACATGATCCAGAGCCACCAGCAGCATTTCATGTCTTCTCTTCTTCACAGGAAAGTGTCGGACTGTCACTCAGATCTGGAAGAGGAAGATTCCTGAAGAGGAAACACAAGTTTAATCACGACTGAGGAGGAAAACTTTAATGAGGAGGTCCAGCACGCTGCCCCGTTAAAGACATACAGATGCTGAGCTCCATTCAGAGGCATTATTTGTGACCTTTGTGTAAATCATAGGAGAGACTTTTACTTTTCCCCTTTAATAGATACTTATGGAAATCTCAGAGGATCTCCTCATCTAACAAGCAGCGGCTGGTTTTTAATGTTTTCTTCATCAGGACACAGATTTTGGAAATCAGTCTGATAACACAAAAATATACAAACTAAAGGTCATCTGAGGACACAGACATAATTCAAAACACTGACACAGGCAGCAAGTGATGGCTAACTCAAAGGGAACTGACTTGAGTTCATGACCTCTGCCCTTTTCACACCTTTCACGCCTTTGACTAACATTTTTGGGTTAAATAAGTTTTACATTTGGCATGTTTTAGTTGATTAATCTATTTATTTTAATAAATAGGACGAACGTCTGTAGATCAGCCTGGAAGTTAGCATCACTCACTTCCTCTGTGGTTAGCTGTAGCTCAGGAGTTACTGCAGCAGTGCTGCTAATGGGAGCTAATGCTAATATAAGCTCGACATGAATCCACTTTGATGATGTCATGTTGTGTAAATAGTATTTTGTGATGTCGGAGGCAAAGCTAGCTAAGCTAAGCTTAGGAAGTTAGCTGCTATGTAGCATAGCTTGGAATACGTTAGCATTAGCAATATATCTGTGAAGGTTCTCAGTCATCCAGGTCGCCGTAGTCTAAGGAGCTCGGAGAGCACATCCTGGGCCTTTTGACCTCAGGAAATCACATGATATGGTGGGGCGAGGTTTCACAGCGGCTGATTGTGACCCACAATCCCCCGTTTTCACAGCTTGGCTCTTGTGATTAGGTAGAGGATCAATAGGAGGTCATTGACCCTCTTGAGGACACGCCCATAGGGGTTCAAATCTGGGACTTTCCATCAGTTGCTCTTAGAACTGAAGAAACTTCTCAGATGAAACGTCTTCAAGAAACTGGAGTCCAGACTCAAAGTCCAGACGCTTTCCAAGCTCCTTAGGTTAGCATTAGCGGCGTTAGCCAGCTGTATGTAGAAGCTCACCCAAACCAAACAGTAATTTATTTCAAACATTTAACCAAAAACCTGCTGATGAAAAAACTGATAAATCTCAGTGTGTTTTAAACTGAAATAATTTATATCCATTCTTTTGATCTGCTTCCTTTGTTTATATTTTAGTTTGTTAAAATTAAGAGTTGGACAGATTAAATAAACACACTGTGGTCTTTCTCTTCACTGATTCAAACTTTCAAATGCTATAAAAACGTTGCAGCAGATGAAACCTCGTCAGTTTGTGCTGGCACAGCTTCACAGACTGAAGATGGAACGAGAACGACTTAAAAATTTGTTGTAAATATTTTGAAGTCACCAGCATATCTACTGTTATACGATTAAGCTCAGAAGATGAAGCGTGGAAGTACTGACCTTGTTTGATTCTGTAAAAAGTCACAAAAACATTAGCGTCTGCTGTTCACTGCGCAGGAAGAAAACTCGTTTTTACAGCGAAAAACTTCTGAGCAAGCAGCGAGCTCGCTGCCACGGGAATGTGACATTCACAGAGAAACCCCAGGATCCCGGACACTGTCATGACGCTGTGGCACCGGGCAAACCACAAAGTGGATGTGTTCTACTTTTCCTTGTTCCCTGGGACTGATGAGGCAAATCACTGAGAAAGAACTGCTGGAGTTTGACATCATACAAGATTTTTACCACCACACTGCACAGGACCTCTTACCACTACTGCTGCTGTCTGTCTGCAGCTTGTTTCCACTGATGTCTGTTTCAAACAGCCTTTCATCATTTTCAGCTGAAAGTTGTGTCTAGCGTTTGTTTTTGCTGAATTTGTGCTGCAGACATCTGAGAAGGTGAAACTGAAGAGCTTACAGAGTTTTTCTCACAGTGAATAACTTTGAGCCGAAACGATTCAATTCAATTCAATTTTATTTATATAGCGCCAAATCACAACAAAAGTCGCCTCAAGGCGCTTCATAGATACAGAGAAAAACCCAACAATCATATGACCCCCTATGAGCAGCACTTTGGCGACAGTGGGAAGGAAAAACTCCCTTTTAACAGGAAGAAACCTCCAGCAGAACCAGGCTCAGGGAGGGGCGGGGCCATCTGCTGTGATTGGTTGGTGTGAGAGAAGGAAGACAGGATAAAGACATGCTGTGGAAGAGAGACAGAGATTAATAACAGATATGATTCAATACAGAGAGGTCTGTTAACACATAGTGAGTGAGAAAGGTGACTGGAAAGGAAAAACTCAATGCATCATGGGAATCCCCCGGCAGCCTACGTCTATTGCAGCATAACTAAGGGAGGATTCAGGGTCACCTGGTCCAGCCCTAACTATATGCTTTAGCAAAAAGGAAAGTTTGAAGCCTAATCTTGAAAGTAGAGATAGTGTCTGTCTCCTGAATCCAAACTGGAAGCTGGTTCCACAGAAGAGGGGCCTGAAAACTGAAGGCTCTGCCTCCCATTCTACTTTTAAATAAAAAACGAATCAGTGCCTTTGAGCAGGGCAGTATCAGACCAACTGAGTACTTTCCGCTAACAGCAGGATGGCTTTCTATGATTCCTCAGAAATAATCTACTGCAGGTCAGGCTAATGCATATTCCAGCATATCATATGTGTTCATGTGCTGCTCTGGCAGAGGGAACTGCAGCTTTTCTGCAGTGAGGTTAGAAAGGAAACAACACGTGTGTGATGTGGTGAACCACAGACACAGTTTCCTTATCCGGGATGATTTAAGGAGTGTGCAGTGCAAACACAATCTATGTGTGAGATTTATTAGCTACAAAGCCAAAACACTTACTGTCACTCAACTTTACATACGCTCATTAAACGCTTACAAACTGCCTTCATGTTTGGCCTTTAAATAAAAGCTGCATGCAGTCATTGCATGAATGTGATTGAGTGAATAGAGTTTAAATGACAGTAACATCCTGTCTGATTAGAAGCACTGGACTGTTGTTTCCAGGCTCTTTATTATGAGGCTACCTCATCTCTGCAGGCAGCTCTGTGTGTCTGTCAGCCACATGCTCTCACTCTGTTCTCGTTCTGCATCTCTGTGTCTGAATCTATTTCAAACAGAAGGTAAATGCAAAGCACAAGAATGTGTTCCAGCATTATTAGATGTGTTATTATTAGACATTTAACAGACGATCAACACAGAGCCACATACAGTGGTGCAAAAACTGCAAAATGTGCACAAAAAACAAAGAGAGTGCAACACCAGACAGAACGACACAGACACACAACTGTGCAATAGAAAAGTGCAACAGTGTTCAGGAGAACAGAAGAAACTGTCTGGCAGTGAGGGCCCGAATGCTGCAGCAGGGTGAAGAGTGTGTGAGGGGGGGAACTGGAGCTCCATGTAGGTTTCTTTCTGGGTGGAAGGAAACTGAACTGGAAACAGGAAGTAGTGAAAGAGTGCTGTGTCTGTCATTGTTGTAGCAGCTCTACGAGCTGTGAGTGATTCAGAGAACAAGGAGCAGCTGTTTACTCCTCAGGGTTAATTTAATGGTCTATTAGGAGAAACTGGGACTGTTCAATAAGCTGAGCTCATGTAATTATTCTAGTATTCATTTGATCTCTTTCTGAACTGCTCCTGGTAAGAGTCCATATTATTATTATAGAGTATTATTCTTTAATCAACATCCCCAAAAACAACGGAGTAAAATGTGCATTTGTTTGCAAAATTAAAAAGACTGAAATTCATACAAAGTGCAGTTTTAGTTGTAGTTTAATTACTTCATCTCCTTCCTTTGTCTGTCATTCCCAAATTGTTAGACCTGTGTTTGATTCCCGATAAAGCATGAGATTCCATGCATCCATTATCTTCCACTTATCTGGGGCCGGGTCACAGCGGCAGCAGCCTCAGCAGAGAAGCCCAGACCTCCCTCTGCCCGGCCAAATCCTCCAGCCTTTCTGGGGGAATGTCCATAAATGGACATTGCTGGTGCACACCACTACACCACTACACTACACTACAAGCACACCACTACACCCTCCCGACACCACTTTAGCCTCATCAGGGGGAAAACAAACAAAGCGGGAGCAGCCGCGCCCTGCAGCAGTATGCTCCCAGGAGCAGCATCGCACAACTAAAAGGCCAATTAATGTCCCCAGGCACCATTTTCATGGCTCACATTTAGCAGATGGTTATCATTAAGTCATCTGTGAAAATACCAAAGCACTTTACAATGCCGCTATTCATTCACACACTGGTGGAGGCAGCTACGGTTGTAGCCACAGTTGCCCTGTGGCAGACTGACAGAGGCGAGGCTGCCCTCTGGCCAACACCAGTAGGCGGTAGGTGAAGTGTCTTGCCCAAGGACACAACGACCAGGACAGAGAGCCTAAGGATCAAACCGGCGACCTTCCAGTTACAGATACGCTTCCCAACCCCCTGAGCCACGGTCGCCCCGTGAAATGCTTCCACAGCAGATTTAGGAAGCACAGACACCCAGAGAGGCGTCTGCATGAAGCCGTGGCTGCAGCACGTGTCTCTTGTTTTAAGCTGGGTGCAAACACGATGAGTGAAGCTGCAGCTTTGTCCATGCTGCAGCACAGCTATTCATCTCCATGGCAACGTTTAAAAATGTGTGTGGGCGTGGCTCCAGCATGTGAGCTGTTTATCACATCACAAACAAATAAAAAGGACCTGCCTGCATTTACACACTGAAAGTTACTTTAAACCATTATTCAGCATTTACACATCCTCACAATAACATGTTAGCAGAGGCCATGACTGAGGAGGCACGTCCTCTGTGTGTGTGGGGGGGTGTGTGGGGGGGTGCACACAGGCCCTTCACTGGTAACTTTGGTTGTGTGGAAAATAAAATGAAACAAGTACACCAGTAATCAGTCACAGCACGCACTGCAGAAAAGAAAGAGCTGACAAAAACCACACTGACATAATCACGTCATTGTGCGACAACCACAATAAGTAGCTCCTGCTTATTGCATTTACACAAACACACACAGGAAACTGAGAGGGGGACTGCCCCCCCCCCCCCCCCCTTTGTTCCTCTGAGTCTGATGCTGGTCTGACTCACTTCTTCCACCAACAGAGTCTCTTTTAGCCCCGCCCTCCTGCTCTCACCCTTAAACATCCTTAAACACCACTGATCTTATGTTAATGGGTCTGCTGGGAGAACTGGACTTCTGTCCTGTTTCGGGTTCAGTAGGTGAACTGATCACAGCCACAGACCAACAAATAATAACAACAGACAGGTTTATGAAAGATTGCATAACATTTATTGCTACCATTGTGACATAAGTTCATTTGATAGTGTCATGGTCAGCAGCATATCAGCACCGTCAGTCAAACATGGGAATGATTTGAACTGTGGAGTATAAAGACATTTCTCCTTATTGGCTCCTTCATTTGGTCTCAGCAGGACTTGAGATGTGAGGGAGGCTGAGATGATCTTTGGCCCAGAGGTTTGCAGACATCACAGGTCACTGTGGGAACAAAAAGAAAACAGCTGCATTTTGATTTCACAGAGATTTCTGATCACATTTCTGATGAAGTCGTTTCTTCAGTTTTCAGCTGCTTAAACCAGACTAAATATCCCTCTGAGCTTCATTATATGCGTCACAGCTCCAGCAGGTGACTTCCTCCTACTGACCTTCAGCTGCCGACCAGCACACAGCAGACAGCAGCAGCTACGACGAGCCCCCAGAGGCTCCCGGGGGCAGCGGCAGAGTTAAAGGGAGGTCCGGCCTCTGAAACGACAGAGCGGGAGACAAAGTTAGCAGCTGGCACATCGAGCAGCGCACAAAGAGCCGTGTGTGGCATAACGCAGCGTTCTA